>NC_141031.1:37145000-37155000 GCF_052040795.2 Danio rerio
TAAAATTATAAAAAAATTAAATAATCAAAAATCAGAATAATTAAAAATTAAATTAAATTAAATTAAATTAATAAACACTAATATAAAAAATAAAATAAAATAAAACAAAAATGATGCACTAATCCTCCATTATGATCTGTCAATCATGCTGCCATAGTGATGTTTTAGTCAATGCTTGTAAATTTAATTAAATTAAATAAAACAATAAATAAATAATTTAAAAATGAAATAAAAAAGCTAAAAAATAGATAAATTAAATTTATTTATTTTTTAAAATAAATAAAAGTAATACATTTAAAAAGTAAAACATTTAAATAAAATAAAATTTTTAAATTTAAATAAAAAATATTAAAATAAAATGAATCAAAATGAATAATTAAATAAAATTATAATTAAATAAAATAAAATAATTAAGTAAAAAAATAAATGAATAAAAATGTAATTAAATTAAATTTAAATAAATTGTATTAAATAAAATTAAATAATAAAATAAAATAAATAAATATATACAATTACAATTAAAAAATAAAATAATAAAATAAAAAATAATTTAAATAAAAAAAAAAATTAAATAAAAAAATAATACAATTAAATAAAACTAAATAATAAAATAAAATAAAATAACATTTAATTAAAAAATAATGAAATTCAATTAAAATTCATTAAAAAAGAGAACTAAATGTACTTAAATAGACTTATGACCTAATAAAGAGAGTTTTGAAATTGAAATTCTTAAAATCTGAAATTGCTCATATTCTAAAAATAAGAATTATGAGATTTGTGAATTTATATTTTAACTTTTATATTGAATTCTTGGGGAAAAAAAGTCCTAATTGCAAATTATTACAAAAAAGAAAATGTTATATTAAAATATTAAATCTTAACATCAAACCTAAACCAGGATTTTAATGTTTCACGGGTCATCCAGCTGCTGTCCACCTCAAAGAAAATACATCAAAGTGGATCAAAACCAGCTTTGTCAGTGTAATGTTTTGCTGTCCTACTGTACCAAAAAAAAAAAATGATTTAGACTTTTCAAGAGACACACCATGGAGCGACAGAGAAAGGAAGCTGGTGACATCTGTGAGTCTGTTATGTACCCTCCACACGGGCTCCTGAATACAGAAATCAGCCGACAACAGGAAGCAGAAATGTGCAGCTCAGTGTCCCAAATCCAAGCACATGAAAACCCAAAACAAGACCGCTCGCCAGCCGCTCCTGATGACAGCTTCATTGAATAACCATGTTTTGAAGGTAACTAGGCCTTCCTATTGTATTTTAGTTATTTTTATCAGGATTCTTCAGCCAAGCGTGTGGCCTAAAGCCATATTTTACCACAGTTACATAAGAAACAATGAACAGCAGACACATAACATGACCTGATGCCACACAGACCCACACGCACACAAACATAATTACACTGTGCACACTTAATCTGAACACACATCCTAATTTCATTAGAGCTCATCAAGTCGTTTAGCAGCTAATGAGCATGTTCTTGGTCTTTTAAAAACTGGACGCGGTTTAATTAATATGTCCAAAAAATCTGGTATTGCTGCCTATGACCTGCATTTCTGAATTGTAGGGTCTTATTAGAGAAGGGGGTTATATAAAAACATGGAGCTGATAATAGAGTATGCTTTCAAGTTGAAAAAAAATTGGTGGAGAAATATGGAGCAAAATATTCTGGCCAGAAGATTGAATATAGCCTTTGCAGTGGGAGATTATTATGACACACCGGAGATAGAAAATAAAGATGGAGATTGGGAAAGGGGTCACACGATTTACCTGTACTGTGGTGTTGGTATCATGATACTATGGCTCCAAAATACTGCCGGTGCCACTGCACTTTGTAAATAGTAGTATCATCATTAACGGTCTATCCACAATAGATAATGCTGCATGCTGCAATAGATAATGCTGCAACAATTTTCTTTGAATAGGCTGTGGAGCACTTCAAGGTTGCAAAACTGTAGAATTCACACCTTTAGCACGCTTTCTAACGCTTCAGTACGAACGCACATCTGAATCAGTTAATTTCTGTTTCTGTCAATGTGATTTAGTAGCTACAACAACCTCACAACACTCACAAAGTCATCAATTTTGAATAACTTTGGATTCTTATCAAGACAGGTAAAACAATAGATGAAAAACCCCAAACAGCAACAGAAAACATTGAAACAATTTTCGACCACTACATAGAGCCAAATTTTGTTGGAAAAATTAAATTTTTGTAATGAATTTCATTTGGTGTAATTCATTCATTCATTTTCCTGTCGGCTTAGTCCCTTACCAATCCGGGGTAAACAGCGGAATGAACCGCTAACTTATCCAGCAAGTTTTTACGCAGCGGATGCCCTTCCAGCCGCAACCCATCTCTGGGAAACATCCACACACACACACACACACTACGGAGAATTTAGCCTACCCAATTCACCTGTGCCGCATGTCTTTGGACTGTGGGGGAAACCGGAGCACCCGGAGGAAACCCACGGGAAGGCAGGGAGAACATGCAAACACCACACAGAAATGCCAACTGAGCCGAGGTTCGAACCAGCGACCTTCTTGCTGTGAGGCGACAGCATTACCTACTACTACTACTTCATTTATTTGAAGTGATGTGCAAAAACTTTTTAAACAGTAATGGAAATATGAATTAAATTCAAGTACTAGGCCTATTATAACAAAAACATAGTATTTCTGACAATTTGCTTTATTTCATGCATTTGAGTTATGAGTTATGGTATCGCAATACTATTTGGTATCACGATACTTCAGCGGATATTGTATTGTAACTTGAATTAATTGTATCACGACAACCCTAGATTGGGATTTGTTTGTGAAGCAGCAGATGCCAGGGGTATTAATTATTTTGGGCTTGATATTATAATTATTAATATTAATATTAATATAATTTTTAAAATAATACATAAACTCGCATTCAGTAGGGGATAAAAGTTAATAAAGGGTGATAAAAAGGGAGCAAGAAAGAAAAAGAAAAATAAGATGACAAGACACAAGCTTAGAATTCCAAAATATAAACTGTTAATTGTGAAGTTCATAAAGTTTATAAATGAAAAATTGAATGTCACAGTTACAGTATATGAGACACAAAAAAAAATCTAAACTTGCAAGAAAAATTCAAAATGTCAGTTAAAAAGAAAATCCAACTGTAAGAAAAGAAATACTTGTCTGTAATAATACTGTAATAAATAAAATACAAAAACAAATGTTAGATTAAAAAGTCACAATATGTTCTTTTTATAACTTAGCAAAAAAAAAAAAAAAAACATCAGAATTTTAAAGAAAAAATCATATTTGCAAGATTTAAACAAAAGATTTACAAGAAAATTTGTAATTTCAAGATGTAAACTCATAAATGAAGAATTGTAAAAGAAAAATAAAACTGAACTGTGTAAAATCAGTATTAAGGGGGGAAAGGGATTAAAATCGTGAGATCAGAACACAAAACTAAGAAAAAAGAACAGTAAAATCAGAATTTCTAGAAAAAGTACAAATTTAAGGTTGTAAATTTAAAATTCTGATTAAATTTAATAGAGTTCTGAGGAGCAAGCACACAAAAACAGAACTGTACTGTATTATCATGACTGCCAGAAATTACATTCTGTACCAGTGAATCCTTCCATTCTATTACTGAGCGATGATTCTACATTGAACCTCAAGCTACAAGCTACAAAAAGCTGTTTGGCTGGCTGGCTTAACTTCTGCTAAAAAACTACTAACCCAACATTGGCTGCCTCCACATAAATTTGGACACATGTACAACTGGTTGATACAACTTCAGGACATTATAATTATGTATTTATATATTGTAATTATGCACAGCTCAAGTGAACTTGGTACAAATGAGTACATTAAAGATCTGTTCTTTAGCTGCTGACAAAATCTCCTTGTTTATTGCACAAAGCAGTGATCAGGATCCAGAATGATTGCCTTACTTTGTATAATTAATACTTGATACTGTATTCTGTTTTTGTTTTATGTTAACTTTTATTCATTGGATACCCCAGTTTCAAGAAACCACAGGGGAGGGCAATGGGAGTATTTGAATTAATATACTTAATTATATAGTTTTAGCCTGTTCAGTTTGTTAATTAATAAAAAAATATATAAAATCAAATAAAAATAACTGCCAGAAACTGTACTATAAAGTCTGAATGATGGTAAAATCTTTTACAATTTTTTACCCCAAGACTTAAACAAGCTTCCATCTTTTCCTTGCTATTCACAAATTAAATGCAATAATGTAATACATGAGCTGCATGTTAAGAAAAAGAAACATGCACTAAATAAACAACACAACTTACTTCTATTGTACATGAAGACCAAACAAGCTGCGATCTGAGTTTTAGTGTCTTCGAAATCCCTCATCATTTTAATAATAACTGTCCCTGCTACTTGCTATTTTTACACAGGCTGTACATCATACAGGAGCAAACGTGTGGAGCAGCCACAACACAGCTGGGGATTTTACCCCATTTGGCAACACATCAATATAGAACAATAAATATAGCAACACTTGCTGCACCACTGAGAACCTCCAGCCTCATTAGCCTGAAATCACACACTGTCATAGCAGGCTCCGCCCACCTGGCTGTAGATAACACAGCTTGCAAGAATACTTGTGAACTATTACAATGGTCAAGATAATATTTCACTTCATATTATTTATAATAAAAATATTATTTTATAACTAATATATATTAAATAATACATAATAATATTTATTATATGATTTATATTATTATATTTATACTTTTTAATTATAAATTAAATAATATAAATAAATTATTTAAATTATATTTATAATATTTATATTCATTTATATGATTATTTATAAATCATACTAAACGTTTACTATTTTAGGTCCAATAGGATTACCTAAATGATTTACATTTGCTAAATGCCAGAATAATGAGAGAACTATTTTTTAAAGATTTTTTTATTAATTTCTAGACAGTCAAAAGTTTACATACATTTTCTTGGTGTATTTATTTTAGCTTTGCTTTTAAACTGTATAACTTTGGCCAAATATTTTGGGTATCCTTCCACAAGCTTTCCAAAATAGTTCGAGGGAATTTTGGCCCATTCCTCCAGACAGAATTAGTGCAACTGAGTCTGTCTTGCTCGCACAAGCTTTTTCAACTCTGCCCACAAATTTTCTATAAGATTGAGAGCAGGGCTTTGTGATGGCCACTCTAAAACATTCACTCTGTTGTCCTTAAAGCACATTTTAACTAATTTGGCAGTATGCTTAGAGTCATGGTCTGTTTGTAAGACTCATTTGTGGCCAAGTTTTAATTTCCTGGCTGTTGTCTTGAGATGTTGCTTCAGTATTTCTTCATAATGTTCTCTCTTCATGATGCCATATACTGTGAAGTGGACCAGTCCCTCCTGCAGCAAAACAGCCCCACAACATGATGCTACGCCCCCATACTTCACAGTTGGGATGTGAAGTGTACTCCAAATGTAACACCGGTCATTATAACAGTTCAATCCTAGTTCCATCAGACCACAGGACATGTCAAAAATTATTATTTTTCACAGTGTAATTTAGCAAATTGTAATCTGGCTTTTTTGTTGATTCTGGCTTGTTGATTTTCCCATGTTGTCACACAAGGAAGCAGTGTGTTTGAGGTTTTCCTTAAATACTATTCTGCAGTTGTGCCTCCAATTAACTCAAATGTTGTCAATTAGCCAATCAGAAACTTCCAAAACCTTGACACCCTCATCTGAGCTTTTTCAGAGGCAGAATAATCTTATGTAAACTTGACTTTCAAGAAAAGCTATAACAATTTCTTTAAAAAATCTCTCTCTCGTTGTTCTGTTAGTAAGTATGGCAGAAACAAATTTGATAATCCTAACTTACCTAAAAGAGAAACATTTTAGGCACATTCATATCTGACTTTTTTAAAATGGTTATGTGCCTTTTTATAGTTTATCTAAACTTCTGATTGCAAATGTAAATATATATAGTGTAAAATTATGATTCATAATAAGGTAAAACATCTCATTTTTTGTATTCAGGATTTAGAAAACAAAATATCTGAGATTTTTGAGATGCTGACTGGCTGACTGACTGACTGACTGACAGGGCTGCACTATGCATGAGGCCAGAAAACATAATGTAGCTTTCAGTTATGATGAACACAGTTTTCATAATTATTCTTTAAAGGTCTATGATTCTGCATACAATGACTTTATCATGCTGGAGTTTACGGCCGTTTATCTTAACGTCAGGATGCATCAATGCCATTCTGTATGTCTATTGGAGACATTCATAATTATTCCAAGCAAGTCTAATAAATATTGGAGACATACTTGTTACATAAACACACAAAATCGCACTTCAGCAGTGTTTATTTAAAAGCGCACAAGAAAATGTGCGCTTGAGCAGAGTATATTTGAGGAGGTAAGAAGTTTTTTTGCACTATGGAAGTTGACGTGTAAGCAAAGAGATTCGCACGCTCTTATTAGGCCTACATGAATGCGATCTCGACTTGTAATACTGTGCTCACCACATTTGCTATGTCATTAAAATAACGCCAAAGGTAGTTGGAACATCTGTGTAAAAGGCCTGCCTTTATATAGATATGATGGTGTGGTGTTAAAATGGAGCATGAGGGTGAAATTAGCATTAAAGATTGGAGGCAGGATTGGATTTGAACTGCAAATCACACACCTACCTGTAGCAACCCAGGCTGGCCTCGGAGTTACACATGTCGAGAAGCCAGTCAGTAGAGTTTATAGCTAAACATAGTGTTGTTATGTCCATTAGGGCAGAGAATTAATTAAAATAGAAATAAAATATAATTTATTATTATTTTTTAAAAAGCACCTAAATTGTTTTGCAGTTTCTGTTTTTTTTTCAGTTTAATAAAAATCTATTTTCCATTTTAATATTTGGAAATATTTAAAATAATAAAAAACTTTGTTCAATTCACATAGGCTATTAGCAAAATATTTTGCAGTGTTTGCATGCCCTTTACTCCATATAATTCATTAAAATAGAAATAACATTCATTACAAGCTAATTTTTAAAAAAAGCAACTAAATAGTTTTGCACTTGTGATTTTTTTTAGTTAAACAAACAAATTAATTCATAAAAATGGTTTAAAAATCTTGTTTCGTCTCGTTAGCCCAATCTCGTGTCTTGTCTCTCGTCTCTTGAAGCAAGCGTCTTGTCACACTCCTTATATACATACATACATACATACATATAGTTTTGCATTTTTTATTGCTATTTTATTGCTATTTTATCTTTGCATTTTTAACTCATTTGTCATTTGTATTATTGTATACATTTCAATGCATTTTTTATTTTAAATACTAATACTTATTATCAAATAGTTTTGTAGTAGTAGTAATAATAATAATAATAATAAATATTATTATTATCATTATTATCATTATTAATATTAGCATTGTTGTTGTTGCTATTGTTTTAAATACCTTATTAAAGTATTTAGTCAAATACAAATATAAAGTAATAAATACATTTAAATAGGTTATTTAAATTAATTATTCAAATAATAAAAAATGCATAAAAGTTTTATACACTAACAAAACTTATAACAGATTTTTTAAAATTAAATTCATTAATCTAAAAATTATTTTACACCCATTACAAAATAAAAAAATGAACATGCTGGTCATTGTTAAAGGTCCCATGAAGTGCTTAGAAATATGCCTTTTTATTCGATGTTTAATGCAATCTCAAACAAAACATTAAGAGAGGGTGGGACATAGTGTAACTCCTCCCCTTTTAAACACAAATAGCCAAGAGCCAATAGCGTTTTGCTTTATTACCACTCTGCCAGTGAGAGTGGTTGAGCTCAAGTGCATCAAATGAAAAGCAAATGAGAAGCGTCTTGAAGGGGGCAGGGTATGTCAGATACTAGAGAGCATCCGATTGGTCAAGATTTGATGGGAAACTTTGGGTTGACATGAATTAAACCGTTGATCCATTCATGTGGAAGTGACAAACTTCAAGCTTTACATGTTTCTATCAGGTTTTTATCTTCCAAATGCTAATTTTGCCATTGTTTTGGGCCACACTACCTAATAGATATCCTTAAAACTACTGATACCAACATCTAAAAAACTATTTTAGTTTCTTGGGACCTTTAAAATGCATCTGTCAGCTACAATACATGAATGAAAAGCTCAGCTAAGAGGATGCTTGGACACTAAAAGGAACAAACAAACAAAAAAAGGACAAAGAGCGATACAGTATGTGTTTTCCAGAGCACCTTAAGGTACGAGTCTCTCAAGTCTGAAGCAACCATGCACTTTTCTATCTCTCCAACCACCAAACAAAATACAGTGTACAAAAACAGTACAAAACAAACATAATGCGCTCATTTTCCTGTTGATGGTGTCTAAAAATAGAGAATATGATTCTGCCTAGTGAGCATGCAGCAAGTATTCGCTTTATACTTAGCTCATAATGATTCCAGAGATCAGATCACAGGCGCAAATCAAAGCTCATGGCAACATTGAGTTTAAAATAAAACACAAGAGTAATGAGACGATTTAAAGATCTATTCTGAGCAGGGCTGGAGGCGAGTGATTGTTTTCTGCGCCGGCGTTTAATAAGATCTGCGCATGGAGATGGACAGATGTTGGAGGTCAGAGGCGGTCGGCTGCCGTTGACTCACCAGCAGTTGTTTTAGACATCAATGCTTGTTTTTCCTTCTTAATGCTCATCTCGTCTCGCCTCCAGAAAGCTTTAAATGCTCCCTTCAGGTTGTTGTCATACTTCTGACGGCACAACAGCAGCTAATTCAATCGCATTGTGTTTGCCTCCAATAAATTGTTTCAATTCAGTTTTGCCCTCAGTACTATTGCTAATGATAAATGTGGCAAATGATGGCTGTAACCTGTCTACTAGTCAACATGTAGTGCTAACTGAGAAGCTCAAGTTAAACTATTCATTCTTAGCAAGCTATTTACTGGACAGATGGTACTGTAATAAAAAAAAGCATGCTTAGTCGATTGTCTAATAGACCAAGCATCACTGTATTTGGTTAGTTTGATATGATTCTTCTTTAATAGAATCATTTTTGGGGGAATCTAATTACACAGGTTGAGCGGTATGCTTTTTAATTACTTAAAAGAACCAACTCAGTGTTATTGATTCACTCTAGAATCTGATCAAACAGGTTGAGAGGTATGCTTTCGATTTAGCAAAATGAATGAATAGGAGTTGATTCTTTTCAATGAGAGGGTTACAATGATTCATGAATTCAAAAAATCAAAAATTTATCAAAATGGTTTTGATAAATTAAAAAAACAACTCTTTATGCTAATTTCTTTAATTTTGGAATTACATAACATTAAGGTTGTGCTGTAAGGTTTTGATTCACTAAAAAAACAGACTGACTCTGATGGATTCATTCAAGAATTTGAGCACAAAGGTTGTGCGGTATGCTTTTGATTCACTTAAAAGAACCAACTCACTGTGATTGATTCCTTCAAGAATTTGATCAAACAGGTCGAACTGTATGCTTTTGACTCATCAAAATGAATTAATGAGTCAGTTCATTTCAATAAAAAGCTCACAAAGATTCATGAAATCAAAAATTCAAAAATTAATCAAAAAATGGTTTTGATTCATTAACAAAAAACAACTCTTTATGCTAATTTCTTTCATTTTGGAATTGCATCATAAAGGTTTTTCAGTAAGGTTTTGATTCACTGAAAAGAACCGACTCACTCTAATTCATTTATTCAAGAATTAGCGCACACAGGTTGTGAAGTTTATTTTTGATTCAATTAAAAGAACCAACTTTTAAGATCACACAGATTTCTTAACGTGGTTTTAATTCTATAAAAAGAACAGACTCACTATGATTCATTCATTTAGGAATCAAATCACACAGGTTTCTCAACATGGTTTTAAGTCACAAAAAAGAACTAATTCACTATGATTCATTCATTTACAAATACGATTCATTCATTTAGAAATCAGATCACA
>NC_141031.1:37160000-37202500 GCF_052040795.2 Danio rerio
TTTTATATATCTATAAGCTAGTTTAGAAAATATGAAACTGATATAAACATGTAGTGTCACTTCTGCCTAAAAGGATAATTGTTTTTTGTCATGTCACCTAATACTTCAGTTTCTCATCACATATTGACCAATCAAATGCTCTCTAGTCTCTGACATGCTCCACCCTCTTTAAGATGCTTCATATTTAATGCACTTGATCTCAACCACTCTGACTGGCAGAGTGGGGATAAAACAAAACCCTATTGGATGTTTTTAAAACAGGGGAGGGGCTACACTATGCCCCACCCTCTTTTCATCATATGGGTTAAGATTAATTAATACATCAAATAAAAACATTACAAAGCACTTCAAGGGACCTTTAATGATAAGCATTTGTTAGTCACACACATGTATTTTAAACTGTAAAAACCGCTTATTTCATGGTGTTACCCTCAAGGGGGGCCTATGGCACATGTTAAAAGTCAAAAGACCCCTTTAAGAATGATTTTTAAACATTTTGAATTATTAGGACACAAGGTATTTCATTCTAAACTGCCTTAATAGAGTAAAACCTGTTCAAAACCTTGTCACTAGACAATTGTGTGTCCTCATAAACCACATAAACAAGTACACACACACACAGTAATTTAACTTTGCATCAAAAAGTCTATATGGTATTAAAAGCTGGTAACAATCTAGCAACACCTTAGCGACCACTCACAACATCTTAGCAACTGGCAAAGAGAGCATTTGATTGGTCACGATTTGATGAGAAACTGAATTTGAAATGAGACAGTCTTCGTCGCGCCATGATGATGCAGCGCATTTCGAACTCATTCCTTCGGAGGATGTAGCCTCTGAAATGAGACACAGCTAGTATATCACTATAGCTGTTGTGTTATCATAGCAACTGTTGAATTACAACAACGAATTAATCAAGTGCTTAAAAAAAGTAGCTTAAACCAGCCTAGGCTTGTTGGTTTTAGCTGGTCAACCAGCCTGGTTTTAGAGGGGTTTGGGACATTTCCAGGATGGTTTCAGCTTTTTCCAGCCTGCTCTTAGCAGGTCAGGTTAGAAGATGATCAGCTAAAACCAGCTTGACCAGTCTAGCCACTAGCCAGTTAAGACCAGGCTGGAAAAAGCTGAAACCAGCCTGGAAATGGCCAAAACCCCTCTAAAACCAGGCTGGTCGACCAGCTAAAACCAGCCTAGGCTGGTTTAGGCTGTTTTTTCAGCAGGGAGCTTTATGGTTAAAAAAGAATAGTATGTACTATAAATTGCTATAGTATTTATTTCCTTGTGGAAGTTAATATAATCATCATACTCCACTTTTTATGCATTTAGCTAGCAGCGACAATGAAATGTTAATTATTAGCCCTTCTGAATTATTAGCCCCCTGTATACTTTTTCCCCAAATTCAGTTTAAATTTCAGAAAATTTTTAATTTTCTGAAAAAAATTCAGAAACACATTTTACATTTTTAGCACATTTCTAAACATACCAGTCTTAATAACTTATTTCTAATTACTGATTTATTTTATCTTTGCAATGATGACAGTACATTATATTTGACTAGATTAACTAGATATTTAACTATTTAGCTATTTTTCAACATAGTAGCTTCAGCTGAAAGTGACATTCAAAGGCTTAATTAGGTTAATTAGGTTAACTAGGCAAGTTAGAGTAATTAGGCATTAGGCATACAGAGTTCATTGTATTTTGTAGATAATCGAAAAAGAAAATTGCTTAAGGGGGCTAATGATACTGACATAAAAAAAAACTACTTTTATTATAGCCAAATAAATAGGACTTTCTCCAGAAGACAAAATATTATAGGACATACTGTGAAAAATTCCTTGCTCTGTTAAACATCATTTGGAAAATACTTGAAAAAGCAAAAAAAAAAAAAAATTATTCTAATAATTGTCACTTCAACTGTATGTGTGCTGCATATTTGTTGTGTGCCACATATGCATGCAGTGTGAAACAGGTCTTGTTTTATGTGTTATTGTCTGAGTTTCAGTTCGCCAGTGTATATTCTTTCATACAGCACTTTGAAACTTTAGCTGAACACTTGGAGTGCTGACAGGTGAGAATGAACCCTTTGAAGATCATTGCTTTCACATCTTACTGCGGCTTCCAAAAGTCTCCCCGAGCCGAGGAACAGAGGCTAAACTTAGCACCATGAATCAGATCACAGCTTCGCAAAGCATGGGAGTCAAATCTCTCCGGACGGGCAGGTTGGGTGTACATGAACTTCCACTTATCTGTGTGGTTAGATTTGGGTGATCCAAAGCAAGTTCATTCTTAAAAGTAATATTATATTCTTGGTATTCTCTCATACAAGCAGCGAAATGGACTAAAAGAGGTGGCGATATCAATAACTTGCTTTTTACAGCCTACAACTTTACAAATTGAAGTTGTAAGATGTGTTGGTATCACTTTATTTTGATGGTCCCTTTAGCACACTTTGTTGAATTTAAATTGCCTCTATGCCAACTAATTCTCATTAGATTATAAGTAGACGTTATGTTTGGGTTAGGCTTATGTTTAGAGTAAGTTGACATGTACTTACAAAGTTTCTTATAGTCAGTTAAATGTGTTAAAGGAGCAGTATCATCAGATAATCAGCAGACAGTCTACTAATACTCCAATGAGAATTTATTGGCATGTAGTTGTAATGCAACTTTTAGTCAACAAAACATAAAAATAGGGACCATAAAAATAAAGTAATGCCGATGTGTTTAGTTTAACACAGGAATGTGCTTAAAAAACTTTTTAGTTGTGTGTGTTCTTTAGTTTCGACAGGGAGACATCATCATTTATAATTTACGCATCTGCAATATACATTTGAGGTCAGAACTATTAGCCCCCCTGTATATTTTTTTTCCTAATTTCTGTTTAACAGAGGGAAGATTTTTTTCAACACATTTATAAACTTAATAGTTTAATAACTCATTTCTAATATTTCTTTTATCTTTCCTATGATGACTGTACATAATATTTTACTAGATATTTTTAAGACACTTCTATACAGCTTAAAGAGACATTTAAAGGTTAACTAGGTTAATTAGGCAAGTGAGGGTAAATAGGCAAATCATTATAACAGTGGTTTGTTTTGTAGACAATTGAAAAAATATTGCTTAATGGGGCTAAATAATTTGGACCTTAAAACTGTTTTTATTCTAGCCAAAATAAAACAAATTCGACTTTATTCAGAAAAAAAAAAAATTATTAGACATACTGTGAAAAATTCCTTGCTCTGTTAAACATCATTTGGGAAATATTTAAAATAATAAAAATAAATAAATCAGGAGGGCTTATAATTTTGACTTCAGCTATACAGTATATATTATATTGTGTGTACTGAAAATGTTGTCATTTACACACTCCTGTTCCAAATTATTATTTTTTGGATTTTGTTAAACACAATAGAAGATATTGTGAAGAATGTTGGAAACCGGTAACCATTGACTTTTATAGTATTTTTTTTCATAGGGATATCAATGGTTATGGTATATGTAAAGTTGAATAAAATACAGTACTTAACATAATTTTAATTTCTATTATATGTTAAACTGTAAAGTTATAACCACAAACACAGCTGCAGTTTTCTGCCATTTTTAGCCATTTCAGAGGTCGCCACAGCAGAATGAACCGCCAACTATTCCTGCAAATGTTTTATACAGCGGATACCCTTCCGGCTATAACCCAGTACTGGAAAACACCCATACACACCCATACACACTCATTCACACACACGCACACACGCACACACACACACACACACACACACACACACACACACACACACACACACACACACACCCCACACACACACAAACACAAACACACAAACACAATTGACAATTTAGCTTACCCAGTTTACCTATGGACTTTGTCTTTGAAGTGTGAGGAAAACGGGAGCACCAGCAGGAAACCTACACCAACATGGGGAGAACATGCAAACTCCACACAGAAATACCAACTAGCCCAGCCAAGACTCGAACCAGCGACCTTCTTACTGGAGGCGAAAGTGCTAACCACTTACCACTAAGCCACTGTGCCACCCAACAGAATATATCTATAGGTTTGAAAACAAATATGCCAGCCTGATCTCATGAGGAACTATTTTACGGTTTGTCAGTTTAGTGGCTTATTCAGTCATACAGTCTGACATAAATTATACAAATGAGATCATAAGAATTCACAAAAAAATTTGCCACTAAATCAAAAAGTTATGAATTGCCGTGAGATAGAGTTGCATATTCATGAGGAAAAAATGAGGTCTACTATGTTTTCTATTTTGTCCACAGTTTTCTGTAAGCCACTGTTCTACTTGGGACTTGTTTAGGACTTGCGCACTGATGGATTTGCTTTTAAATTATGAAAATTAAACCACACTGAACTGAACTAAACTGAACTTCAACTCTGAAAACTGGACTGACACTGTTTCAATTCACTAGAACGTCTATGTTAAGCTGCATTGACACAATCTACATTGTAAAAACGCTATAGAAATAAAGATGAATTGAATTGACTATACCATTACTAGCATGGTACAGCACAGCCACAAATAAAATACCTTCAAATTTCAAACGAAGAAGATCATTTTTCTCTTAAAAAATTAAATAATAATAATAACAAAAATCAATCTCTTACATTTTCAAAACAAAATAAGAACCGGGAATTTCAAATAGCACAACATAATTAAAAATAATTTTTATCTGGAGTGAAAGCTCTGCATGTTTTGTCATCCCACATGTGCAGATGTTTGAGAGTCAGCTGTAATGCTTCTGAGAATGTCTCTCCAACTCTCCAGATTCAACAGTGTTCAGTGACTGGCCGGTCAAAACAACAGCGGCACAAGAAATCCCCAACACTTTCTCAGAAAATGACTCAGCAGTTACAAGTTAACCTCGTAATCACTTCATAATGGTGTGTTAAATATCTATTACAAACACAAGCAAGGTTAAAGATCAAATAAAAAAACAAAATGAGGATGTTTTTCAGATCAGTGTTGTTCATCTTATGTACTATATGTTTCATTGTGAGCTATTACAAATCTGACTGACATACACTCTCAGAAAGGTACAATAACACTTTCCTAAAGGTGCATTTGTTTACCTAAAGGGTCCATATTAGTATCATAAAGATGAATATTAGTACCTAAAATTACAGTAGTGTACAATGACAGCTTTATTTCTCCTATGAGTTTGTCAAACCTGCGTAAATGCATTAAAACAAGCTACTGCGACTATAGAAATGTCACTTTAAAGGAACAGCAAACATATTTATGTGTGATTTCTGGCTTGAACAATCATCATTTTTGTTTGTTGTTATTTCTAAATGTTACTGACCCAACACACATTAATGGACACACGCTCTTTCATTTATTCAATAAACAATTTATTATCATCATTATTATTATTTTGCTGTTGTTTCAAAAAACTGTAATGTCTTTTGATTTTGGGGAGGGTTGGGAACGATATTTGTTTCTATTATATTATATTAGTAAGGCTTGAAGCTTACGCTGCTATTCTGAACCAATAATCGGAAACAGAAAGCTGTTAAAGGATAAATCAATGATTTGTCTGACTCCATTATAATTAATTAATTATTTTTTAATTAATTAAATTAATTAAGTTGTTATCATCATTGATAAATCTCAACACCTTAAAGCAGGCAAAGTTATTTATTAAGTTGCATGTTTAAATATACAGACAGTGGAATGAAGCAAACTAGCATACTGCATAGAGAAACTGACATATGAACCGCTGTGTAACAAAGCCATTGTTAGCATATGCATTGATGGAGATGCAGAGAAAAAGCCATTCTCCCCGATCAATCGTTACCTTTCCTTATTATACCCTGAGCATAGCATTGTCAAATATGAGTGAAAAACAACCCTCAAAACCAGCTAAACATCAAAGCGAAGTTGAGAAGATAAAGTGGGGGAGAAGTATATTAACATACTTCCCTTAGGCCATGACTCAACAATAGTAAACAGATTGTACATTGAAATACATCAATGTCTCTGATGATTTCATCACTTCAACGCTGAAGTCATAAACTGTCAAATGATACCAAACATGACAAAGTTATAAGAAAGGAATTCACAAGCATATTATTTTTCTATCATGAAAAGCACGTGGTTAAGCAAATGGCAGAGATGTGTATTGGAGCTGTGATGAACTCTGCCATGCAAGGAGGACCCATCCCATGCTTGGAATGTCTCAGTAGTACTTCATTAGCATAGAAGGAATAGTATATATTATATTCTCAGCTTACAATATTTCTCCTGTTTTTTTTTTTTTTTTTTTTTTTGTAAAAGTTTAATAAACAGAAAAATATGTCTGGTTATTGAGAATCACAAAGTAAAGTAAAAAAAGCTTATTTTTTACCGCAAGACGTGATGAATACATCGTGAGCTTGTTTGTGTGGTGCGTGATGGAAAGAAGCACCTCCTGCTGTTGCTTTTCCACCTGTAATCTTGATTAATTGTGGCTTTTACCCCGGAACAAGGACAACCTCAGTTTAAAATCTGGATATTTGCCTGCAAGATCTGTTACTGTCACGAAATAATGTTTCCTATATGTGATATTCATGCAGGTTTTCCCTTTATTTACACTTTTGGGGTTCATTATGTCCCCTCTGCTTCAAACAACTTTTAGATGAAATGATATATTGTTTGGGCGGGTCGTGTAAAATGCAGTACAGATAATGATTAATGAGTTGCCAGTGCAATTTATTATTTTACAGATTTATTTATTAAAGTGATCTGCTTTTTAAAAACCTCACATTCATATTAGTTACTTTTGATGAATTACATGATTAAAATGTATTCACACAACTGCATTTACTCATTCATTCATTTTCCTTTGCCTTAATCCCTTATTTATCAGGGGTCGTCACAGTGGAATGAACCGCCAACTATTTCAGCACATGTTTTTTTCTGCAGTGGATACCCTACCAGCTGTATTCCAGTACTGGAAAACACCCATACACTCTCACATTCAAACACACACTCACTACAGCCAATTTAGTTCATCCACCTACTGTATATCGCATGTCTTCGAACTGTGGGGGAAACCAGAGCACCCAGATAAAACCCACGCCGACACGGGGAGAACATGCAAACTCCACACATAAATGCCAACTGGTCCCGCCGGGACTCAAACCAGTGACTTTCACTGTAAAAAAAAAAGTTGACTCAACTTCAGGACATTTTTGATTTTACTCAACTTAAATCCAGTCAAGTACAGTTATTGAGTCAACTCAAAAATGTCCTGAATTTTGTTGCCTTTTTAAAAATTTTAAGTTGACAGTGCTAACCACTGAGCCACCATGACACCCATAATGGCATTCAATTGTTAATAAATTTTTTTATAGCGAGACATAATTTAGATTTGAATATTCTCAATATGGCCATGTACACTTTCATTCATTGATTCATTCATTTTCTTTTCGGCTTAGTCTCTTTATTAATCAGGGGTCGCCACAGCGGAATGAACCGCCAACTTATCAAGCATATGTTTTAAGCAGCGGATACCCTTCCAGCTGCAACCAAACACTAGTAAACATCCATACACTCCTGCATACACACACATACACTATGGCCAATTTAGCTTATTCAATTCACCTATAGCACATGCTGAACCCACGGGAACATGGGGAGAACATACAAACTCCACACAGAAATGCCAACTGACCCAGTTGATGATCGAACCAGCAACCTTCTTGCTGTTAGGTGATCATGCTACCCACTGCATGCACCACCGTGTCACTGAATTTTCTAACTTTTCTAAGTAAAAAATTTTTTACAAACCAACAAAAAGAAGCAGAAATACCAAAAGTAATTTAAAATTAATGCAAAAGTCGTCTGAATACATTACGTAATACACTACATTTTCTCATGCAATGTAGTTAAAAACAAACTTCAATTTGTACGTGTGACAGAAAAAAAATATTTTTGATCTTGTTTTCCATTCTTTAAACTTAATAATAATAAAAATAACATTTTTGCTTTAAAAATGTTTAAAACAAGACAAAAACATTGGATAAAGATATTTTGGCAGTGCATTATTTTAACACTTGTTTCACTGAAAGAATTTTGCAAAATGCACAGAATATAAAATGCTGAATGCAATTTGCATAGTTTAAGTGCAGTCCATTTTTGAGGGTCTTTTAGTTTGAGATTGCCATTAACAAAACAAAGGTTTGGTCAGTCCAGATATCTGTAGCTCAATTAAAAAGTCATTCTTATTCATATTTAAAGGTAGATGACCTGTTATCTGTAGCTGTATCACTGCTTTTCTGTCAGCCAGCGGCACATGTGGGGATCGCAGCATGGGATGCTATTAGTGTTTCTACAAAATGCCTCTGAAAAAAAAACTCAACTCAACAGAGAACAAAGAACATGCGTCTCACACACACCAGCATCAGGATGAGAAAAAAAAGCAATTGATTCAATTAAACACACAAAGACTTAATATGTGTATATTTAAAACTTATATTATGACATTTAATGTTTGTGTGTGTACAAATATATACAGATATACATATTTTTCAGAGTCAAATATTATCCAAAGCGACTTACAAATAAAAACAATAGAAATCATCTATAGAACAAGAGCAAATGTATATATAAAAAATACAAAATTATATTATATATTATAAAGCTATGCAAAATAATATATGTGTTATGAATTTGATACAATGATATAATAATTGCAATATTATAATACATATATTACAATAATTGTATAATATTATATTCCCTGATAATTATGCATATAATTACTTCATTATATTATATTATATTATATTATATTATATTATATTATATTATATTATATTATATTATATTATATTATATTATTTTATATTATATTATATTATATTATATTATATTATATTATATTATATTATATTATATTATATTATATTATATTATAATAAATTATATTATATTATATTATATTATATTATATTATATTATATTATATTATATTATATTATATTATATTATATTATATTATATTATATTATGCCACCATAATAAATGAAATATACATGTCAATATATATAAATAAATATATAACATATCCCACTGCAAGAACAAAGACTACAATATATCTGCCTAGCAACCAAAAAGACAAACAAAATCCTGTGGCCAATAGCAGAGTCTGCTGGCATAATGAGAATGCAAAGGGTGTCTCTTGCACTAGACTTGCATCAGACTCTGGAAAACTGTTCAACTGCTGCCCATATAAACAAGTGATGCGTCTGAAGTGTGAATAACCCTGACAAAAAACATGTCGTGAAGCACATCTTCAGACTCAGGCCTGCCAGAGGATTTCCTTAAGATTGAGTGTCGTTAATGCTGCAAGCCTGCATGCCTTAAAATACAGAAGAGGCTTTCAAAAGAATCAATCTTTTTAATCAGACTTTGTCTACATTGATCATGTTACAATGTATTGGTATACAAGCTGCTTTATGAAACAGTTTAGCATTAGATTAATTGTTAAATTGATTATTAGCTGTTATAAACATAAAATGAGGTTAAAATATAGCAAAAATTTAATCATCTACAGTTGAGGGCAATTATTCACTCTCCAATATTTATAAGTGATATTTAACTAATTAAGGACATTTTCACAGTATTTCCTATAATATTTTTTCTTCAAACTATTTTAAGGTCAAAATTATTAGCCCCCTTATGCAATAGTTTTGTTCGATAGTCTACAGAACAAACCATCATTATACAAAAACTTGCCTAATTACCCTAACTTGCCTAATTAACCTGATTAAGCCTTTAAATGTCACTTTAATGTATTATGTACTATCATGATGGCAAAGATAAAAGAAATCAGTTATTAGAAATCCTTTTTTTTAATCCTCTCTCTGTTAAACAGAAGTATAAAGGAAAACTATAAAATAATGCAAATTTAATAGGAGGGTTAATAATTCAACTATTCACAGTATTACATCATCATAAAATTATTATTTATACATAATAAAATATTATGTAGGCGAGGCAGTGGCACAGTAGGTAGTGTTGTCGCCTCACAGCAAGAAAGTCGCTGGGTCGAACCTCGGCTCAGTTGGCGTTTCTGTGTGGAGTTTGCATGTTCTCCCTGCCTTCGCGTGGGTTTCCTCCGGGTGCTCCGATTTCCCCCACAGTCCAAAGACATGCGGTACAGGTGAATTGGGTAAGCTAAAATTGTCCGTAGTGTATGAGTGTGTGTGAATGTGTGGGTGGATGTTTCCCAGAGATGGGTTGCGGCTGGAAGGGCATCCGCTGCGTAAAACATATGCTGATAAGTTGGTAGTTTATTCTGCTGTGGCGACACCTGATTAATAAAGGGACTAAGCCAAAAAGAAAATTAATTAATAAATGAATGAATTAATTAATAAATGATTCAATAAAAATGTTTAAAATAAAAATATTTAAAAATCGTTAATATGAAATCATATGAAATCATTAATCATTATTAATTTTAACCAAAATAAATGACAAAATAAACAATAATTTAAATATATTAATACAATGTAATACAATTGTAAGTGGCCATTAAAAACTGTTTTTATATATATATATATATATATATATATATATATATATATATATATATATATATATATATATATATATATATATATATATATATATATATATTCAGTCATTCAATTTCTTTTTGGCTTAGTCCCTTTATTACTCATATAATGGAATGAACCACCAACTTATACAGTTGAAGTCAGAATTATTACCCCCACTTTACATTTTTTTCTTATTTAAATATTTCCTAAATGATGTTTAACAGAGCAAGGAAACTTTGACAGTATGTCTGATAATATTTTTTTCTTCTGGTGAAATTTTTATTAGTTTTATTTTGGCTAAAATAAAAGCAGTTTTTAATTTTTTAAAAAACATTTTAAGTTCTAAATTATTAGCCCCTTTAAGCTATATATATTTTCGATAGTCTGCAGAACAAACCATCGTTATACAATAACTTGCCTAATTACCCTAACCTGTATAGTTATTCAATTTAACCTAGTGAAGCCTTTAAATGTCACTTTAAGCTGTATAGAAGTGTCTTGAAAAATATCTGCCATATCATGTACTACCATCATAAAAAAGATAAAATAAAACAGTTATCAGAGTTATTAAAACGATTATGTTTACAAATGTGCTAAAAAAAACCTTTTGGTTAAAGAGGGGGGAGCGGGGGGGCTAATAATTCTGATTTCAACTTTACATATTTACGGCAGTTCATATCCAAATATATACTAAAAATACAAAAAAAAAAGATAAAAATGGAAAAATTAAGGAATTTACAACTGAAATGTTCTCTGTCATCACGTTTTATTTTAAGGTTGAGTGCATTATATATTATACACCCTATCATATAGGTTCTGGGGATGTTTATTACCTGCTTTTGATGAGCTGACTCAAGCTGACAAAAAAACTCAAATTAAAAACTGCTCAAATTAAAAAATATAAGTCGTGACACAAGAGTGAGCATCTAATTGCCCAACTTTTCATTTTTAGATTGCTATTTTTTTGCATACACCATTTCCAACAGAAACACAGATCCCGGTTCAGTGCATCAGATGACACCCATCATAACTAACCAGAAAAAACACAGACGTGGCCAAAAAGTGAGTTTAGATTTCATGTGGTTTTTCAATTATAAGCTCTGTAAGATTGTGTCTGGGATTAAAGCATCTCAGCTGGATGTCTTTTCATACTAGGACATTAATATCCCTTATTTAGCACAGTATCTGTGGTTGAAGCCCTCGGTGGCTGTATAAATAGCTCATGAGTTGATGCATTAATAACAACAGTCCTGTACAAAGTTTACAAAGGAGCCGTGCACGTGTCGGTACAAATCAAATACAAAAGGGCGTCTTGTCCTTACAGCAATTACAAAGGAGTCCTTCTAAAAAGAGCACAGGAGCATTAAAGAGCCTTTAAATAAAGCTGAACCCCGGCCACAGTCACTGGGTGAGACTGAAGGCTTTATTTATAGACGGCAGAGGAAGATCCAGCTAACCGTAACAGGAAAAGTCCTCTCAGGAACGTAAGGTCAATGGTGCTATCAGCCAGTAACGCAATGTTTTCTGAAAAACAACAATTGCCTGTGGTAAAAACAACATTAGAGTGTATAACAGCCAGAAAAAACAGATGCCTAATGGATTTGTAAAAGGAGGTCATTTCAAATGTTTGATGCATGATGGAAAACACTTTTATTTTTCCTTAAAACTAGTGTATTATGCTTTTAGAGACCAATTCAGAGCAAATTCCATCAGGTATGTCAATTCAGCTGCTTAGTATTTCATTTGATTGTGTTCTATTAACAGCTGTAGCATAAACATGCACCAAAGATCTCTACTAATCTCTACACACTATCAATTGTAGTTCTGAGTTTCTTTCAAAAAATCTAACCCAGGCTCATTCAGATTAAGTATCCCTATATACATTTCTGGAGAGCAGCAAATACGTCCCTGGAGCTACGTTTTTTTGCAGCTTTTGTTTTCGCGAATTCACCAAATGCCGCTGTGTATGCTTTTTGAGATTTTAAATTTCTCTCATGAGTGCCATTCGCGACTGCCCATCTTGTGTAAATCCATCAGAGGCTGTCGTCGACTGACTGATCGACTGATCCACCTCCTCCTTCCCTAAACCCAACCGATAGTGTTTTCAAAAGCAATCCAGAAAAAAGCCCTCGCATCAGCATATTTCAGATTTTTTGCAGATTCAGATTTTCAGCAGTTTTCAAATTTTACCACATTCTCACCCTGTTATTTACTTGTTCACTTACTTGTTTATTTTATTTTGTGCAATGTTCTAAACTTTCAAACATGCATTCAATATGGATTATACAAGAGTTTTCAGCCACAAAGAGCAGGTCAAAGTTTCAACCATACACTAACCAAACTCAAACTCAAACCAAATAAAAAAGGTTGAGTTTGATTTACTAAACTAGGAAACAATTCGATTTTAGAAATTTCTCATATGATTACAAATACTACATTTTGAAGTCGAAAGATTCAACCAGCAATTTTAGTAAAACACACTCCATACTATACATATAAAAGGCTTTTTTAGGGATGGCAAATTAAAGATGCCACTCATATGGAGAATTAAGTCATGTAAACTGCTCACGTGTGAGAGTAAACAGGGTGTAAAAATCTTGATAGCTTGTCTAGAAAATCTGATCTTTATTTTGAATATTATATTGAATTCAAGTCAGGGGATTGGCTGGGCCATTCTACAGCTTGATTTTCTTTCTCTGAAAGTAGTTGAGAGTTTCCTTGGCTGTGTTTTGGATCATTGTCTTGCTGAAATGTTCACCCTGGTTTCATCTCCATCCTCCTTCTAATGCAGATGTTGGACTGAAGCAGCTGATATTCATTTACAATGATGAAGGGCAGAGGATTGCTGAAGAACTACTGAGAGATTTCAGCTGCTGGGCTTTCACTGCCTTTCTACACCTCCCTTTCTTCATGTGTTCAATACTTTTTCCCTGTGTCATTTCATTTTATAGCACATAACTTCATTTGTAAATTAACTAGACTTGGCTGTTATCAACATCTGCTGAAAATTTGAAGTCAACAGCACGTTTACAAATGTGCTTTGTGAGAAAATGGTGACGTGTTCAATACTATATATATATATATATATATATATATATATATATATATATATATATATATATATATATATATATATATAACACAAAGCATAACTATTTTGTTTTTTAATTTACCCACAAGTTGCTGACCAATGGTTAAATCATATAGGTATAAAGCGTCAAATACTTTTAATGCCATCAAATTGTTTAAGCTGCAAACGTGTCTTCTGAAAAATCAGATTAAAAACGTAAGTCATTCTTTTTATGTACAGAAAAACTATACTAAATCCAAAATATATGTATTGTAACTTTGACCCATCTTTGACCCAAACACAACAAATATTACGTGCATGCATTTACACACATTCTTTTGCTTTCAAAGAACTTGGCATTTCTGAAATAATTTGTACAAATTACTATCAATTTTTGAGTGAAAACGTTTCTAGATTACTGTACACTAAATTGTTTTCAATCAGTAGAACATGGGCTCAACCATACATAAAATAGCTATTTATTCTTGATAATTATAGTCTTAATATTAACAGGAAATATTTACACATAGAAAATAATCATTGTTAACCTAAACGTTTAAACTGTTTCTAAATGCTTACAGATCTGTGATTGGATTACATTTAAATAGCACCAAATTGGAGTTTAGCCAGTCATGTTTAGCCACAAGTCTCTAGCAAACAGAACACATCTTAATAAGAATAAGAAACAAAGCGAATGATCTTAACAGACTCTCTAAATCAAGCTCCGTCATGTCTCTGGGAGTTTATATTTATCCCAGTCTTATGAAATAGCCATTTCTGACCCGCTGAAGCTTGTTAAGCTGGCTCTAATGTAGTTATGTTGTTGTCAGTGTGTCTCCTGTTGATGTGCCTGACCGGTGGCAAACGGAGCAGCATGATCTTCTCATGAGGAGCCGAGGAACACATTACATTGTGCTAATGGTCAACAGTGTGTGATTACATGGATAATGTTGACAGCTGAGCTCAGAAAGCAGAAGAACATATTATCAGATTTGCTCAAACTAAGGTTGCCTTGGCAAAAAATACCCAGTCTATGTTGCAGAAAGGAAGAAAAGAAACAATAAGTAGGGCTAGACAGAATCTGTGGATCCTTTTTGTGAAATAAAAATGGGAATGATTCTGACAGAGATAAAATAAACACATAAAATAAAAAAGCAACTTAATTTTTATTTAAGGTTTGCAATCAAAATCCAATTAGAATCACTTGTTTGGTAAACAAAGCTACAGTTGGTCTCATAAGGCGTTCGCTGAAAGATAGAAATACTAATTAACAAATTGTATTGTACATATATTATCGACATGTTTGGATTTTATTCAATAATAATAATTCAAGAGTTTGCCCTTAGCTGATGATTGATTATGATGCGTGTTTGGCATGCTGTCCCAGGAGAGGGCCCTGATGTGATGAGTTCCTTGAGTCCAGGGCTCTCTCCCGTTGCAGGACGAGAGGGGAGTTCGAGCTCAGGTAGGTCTCGAGAACTTCCCTGCTTCAAAATGGTTAATGTAGATTATGCATAGCTATGGAGAGTGTATGCTGAATTCAACGCTTGTCTATGATGTCAATTTAGATTTGTCAATTTACTTGTGTTACAAGTTTTTAGTCTGTCGATGGAAAACGGAGAGCCCAGAAACCCACGCAAACATGGGGAGAACATGCAAACTCAGAAATGCCGACTTGGCCAGGTAAAGATCTGAGCCAGTGACATTCTTGCTGTGAGGCAATGATGCTAAACATTGAGCCTCCGTGCTGCCCTGACAAAAAAAGGGGAGGAGTCAGGGTGGAAGGGGGGATTCTACAAGGCAAAGATGGCTAAGGTAAGATACTCTGGTTATTTATAGTGGTCTAGGAATCGTCTGATTGGTGAATTGTGCGGTAGCTGATGAGGGAGCAGCTGCTATCAATTATAAGCGCATGCTCCTCTCGAAATTAGTTTAGAAATAAACTTTAAATGGGGTGGCACAGTGGCTCAGTGGTTAGCATTGTTGCCTCACAGCATTAAGGTCGCTGGTTTAAGTCCTGGCTGGGTCAGCTGGCATTTCTGAGTTTGCATGTTCTCCCCATATTTGTATGGGTTTCCCCCACGGTCCAAAGACATGCGATATTGGTGAATTGACTAAAACTAAATTGGCTGCAGTGTGTGAATTTGTGTAGGTGTTTCCCAGTACTGGGTTGCAGCTGGATAGGCATCGACTCCATAAAACAGATTCTAGAATAGTTGGCGGTTCATTCCGCTGTGGCAACCCTGATAAATGATTTACTAAGCCACAGAAAAATGAATAAATGTTGTAAAGCATCCTATAGAAAATAATCATCTGTGAGAAATCTATGAGGTGGCGTGTACTCATTTATGCCAAGCCCCATTGTAATAACACAACATAAATAAACTCATTGCATGCTTTGTCCATAAATAAACACTATGCACCAAATGGAGTCCGTCCAAAACATCTTCAACCCTATTGTCTTCCAACTAAAATCACTCATTGGTCACAAAAAAAAGAGCAAGCAAGCTCTGCTATTTATATCCCATCTATCTTGTCTATCTCTTTCTTCTGAGCTCTGTAAGTCTGGCTTCCTTGGCAACCTACTCTTTGTTGTCTGTGGCACTGGTTCAAGTCAAAAGTGTGAGGAGCTTATCAGACATACAGACGGCTGCAGAGAAACTCCCTGTTTGGAGACGTTCAGAGTCCCCGATGAGCCAGGAGCTACTGAATATGTGGATGAAAGTTTTGTTTTTATTGCTATATATCATCAGAGTTAAGTAAAATAATCATTTATGAGCTCTTTGTTTGAGTTTTAGTGTTACACCCTGCTGAGGACAATGAACTTAATAATACTTCTGGCACATCCAGTACAGTTGAAGTCAGAATTATTCGCCCTCCTGTGATTTCTTTTTTTTTTTTCTTTTTCAAATATTTCTCAAATGATGTTTAACAGAGCAAGGGATTTTGACAGTATTTCCTATAATATTTTGTCTTACAGAGAAAGTCTTATTTGTTGTATTTTAGCTAGAATTAAAGCCGTTTTGAAAAAAAAAAATTAAGGACAAAATTATAAGCCCCTTTAAGCGACATTTTATACATTGACTTGCCTAATAGCCCTAACATGACTAATTCACCTACTTATCCTATTCAAGCCTTTAAATTGCAGAAAAAAAGAGAGAAAGAAAGAAAGAATAAAATAAATAAATAAACAAACAAACAATTAAATAAATAAATAATAAAGTAAAATTAAGTAGAAAGAAAAGAAAGAAAAAAAGAAAGATTAAAATAAGGTAAGAAGGAAAGAAGGGGAAAAAGAAAGAAAGAAAGAAAGAAAGAAAGAATAAATAAATAAACAAACAAACAAATAAATAAATAATAAAGTAAAATTAAGTAGAAAGAAAAAAAGAATAAAAGAATAAAATAAAAAAGAAAGAAAGAATAAAAGAAAGAAAGAAAGAAAGAAAGAAAGAAAGAAAGAAGAAAAGAAGGTAAAAGGAGAAAGAAAGAATAAAAGAAAGAAAGAAAGAAAGAAAGAAAGAAAGAAAGAAAGAAAGAAAGAAAAAAAAGAAAGAAAGAAAGAAAGAAAGAAGGAAAGAAAGAAAGAAAGAAAGAAAGAAGAAAAGAAGGGAAAAGGAGAAAGAAAGAATAAAAGAAAGAAAGAAAGAAAGAAAGAAAGAAAGAAAGGAAGAAAGAAAGAAAGAAAGAAAGAAAGAAAGAAAGAAAAAGAAAGAAAGAAAGAAAGAAAGAAAAAGAAAGAAAGAAAGAAAGAAAGAAAGAAAGAAAGAAAGAAAGAAAGAAGGAAGGGAGGAATGAAGCAAGGAAGGAAGGAAGGAAGGAAGAAGGTATGAAATTACACAATATGTTAACGTAATCCCCTTAAATGTAAAATGTACAGAGTTTTTGTACTGTATATACATAAAAAGCAAAATTTTTCTCAAAGTTTCTCATTCTGCAATAAAGGTTGCAGCAGTCAGTGCCAGTGGCTTTAATGTGTTGTACAACAGAAACATTCAATGGGGGGTTCCCTGTAGAGCCATCTGGGGGATTATGTCCACAGATGAAGGTCAGAGAACCAGCAGGTCAAAGGGTAAAGAGGCTCAAGCCTAGGGTTAAATCTCAGTTAGTGAACCCACTAAGAGAACTGCGCTTCATATAATGCACAATGAATATTCAAAGTGCTTTACATAAACAAGAATAAAGAAATACAAGTATAAAAAACAAAGTATAAAAACGATTTAAAACAGATTAAAATGTGTTCAAACAGGTTTTAAAGTAATGAAAAAAAGGAAAGATTATAAATAATAGTGTGATCTGTCGGACATAGCACAGTGCTCATTCAGTAAAGGCCCAGCTAATCAGATGTGTTTTAAATATGATTTGAATGTGCCTAATGTTGGAGCACATCTGATATTTTCTGGAAGCTGAGTCCAGCAGCGGAGGCGTAGTAGGCGTATTCAACCTGCTCTGACTGAACTCTTAGGGCTCTATTTTAACAATCTAGTCTATAGTGCATGGCACAAAAGAATTAAGGGCTTGTCTGAATCTACTTTTGCTATTTTAAGAATGGAAAAATACGCTCTGCGCCCCAGCGCATGGTCTAACAGGGTTGTGCTTATTCTCTTAATGAGTTTTGGGTGTGTTTTGAGTATAACGTGCATTAAATCAGTCAGAGTCTCATCTCCTTTTCTCTTTAAGAGTCAGTTGTGTCACGCCGAGGTGCATTCACTTATTACATGACAGACTTTAAGTGGATAAACCGAACGCTTCACTAGTGAGAAAACAGTTAAACAGACCATCTGCAGCGAGGATAGGATAAGGCTCTTTACTTTCATGGATAAGGAAACGGTGTTTTAAGCACTCCACTGAAAACATCCGTCAGCCTAAATATTTAATTTTGTCTGTTAAGCACAAAGATTTGTTTCAAAACTATTTCTAAACTCAGTTTTAATTTCCAGCAAACAATTAAATAAACAATAATAATGAAGTTTATTTAAGTTATTTCCAAACACAAGTCCTATGCCCCATATAGTGACGCATACATCTCCAAAACCCAACAGGTGGACAAATCTAAACTTGTTTTTATTAAAACAAATTAATAAATTATATGCAAATAATAAATAATACTGCAAATAATAATAACATTATACAAACACAAATTGTCATGAATAAACTGAAAAAGCCTCCCAACATGAGGCATGGGGGGCATGAGAAAATAATATTTTTTGTAACGTTTTAATCCTTTAATTTTTATATGTAATGGTATTGGTGTATTGTTGTACATCCTGTGTGTATTAAGCAATGTATAAGTGTTTGGACCTGCTTTAGAATTTAGACCAGTTTTCAGTTGGTCAATGGTGCAATCTATTTCAGTTCCTCAAAATAGCAACGTGCCGAAAACGCACCTTAACACACCTCCTTTATAGACCAGCACACCATTAAGTTCACAAAGTGGCGCAAATTAATTTGCTATTTAAACAACGCAAAATGTGAAAATTACAGTTGCACTGGTCTGAAAATAGCAACAAATTGTCTTGTGCCTTATTGCACCGGTTGTATGATAGGACCCTTGGATTTTAGGTCCTGTTAGTTTGTATTCAGTGAGCATATCTGTAAAGTAGTGAGGCCATTTATTGATTTATAGAAAACAGATATAAAAACAGGGCTCAATGCATTTGGTCTATTTGCGTTTTGTCAAACGTTTACATTCATGCTACTTCAGAAAACCAATTCCACTGTGGAGTATTTGCCACTGAGGGCTGGATTAAAAGTAAAAAGCCTCTTGCCCTTGTTGTTTGCATGCTTGAGTACAATTGAGCTGCATATTTGTGTAAACTCACCACAATGATTAAGTGTGCAAAAGGAACGTCATTATCAGATCCTTTCCATTTTTTTCAAGGGGCTGATGAGAATTCTTCCAATGCCAGTGAGGTAAAGTATCTTAATTAGCAAAGCACCTCTGACCTCCCTCTGTTATCCTGAAATAAAGTGAGCGCAAGAGTTTCCTCTTTGCACAGCTCCAAACCTGACCTCAGTTGGACCCTTTCTTTGTCATCTCAGAAACACAGGCTAATGGATGAGGCGCTTTGCTTAGGAACATTTGGGTTCTACTAAATATGGCATGGTTCAGTTATGATGCATAATGGGAGTGGTGCCATTTGGGGCCGATTCTGCAATTTGGGGCCACGTATCTGCTAGATAGTATTCTGGTGTAAGCACGAAATCATTCTGAGTTTCCTGACAAACCATCCTTTAAAGGGATAGTCCTCTCATAAATTAAAAGAAGATATTTTGAAGAGTGTTGTCAACTGTAGAGTTTTGTTTTTCATTGACCTCCACTATACTCTGAAAAAATGTGAGAAATGTGTAAACAAAATCCGTAAATTAGTAGAATTTAATTTTGGGTCTTTTGAATTATTTATGGGGCCTTCCAAAAACTTTTAACCTTGAAAATTTGAAAAAAGTTACTTATTTAGCATTTTTAATCGCTTACAGTAATATATTGTCTGTGTTGGTGTTATATATTACAGTAAAAAACCTTATTTCTCGAAACAGTATATTATTTCTTAGACGTTATATTATTTCAAACTACTAAAATTTCAATAGAAGTCACTTTTATAACTGTAGAGTTAACATCAAAAGTCAACAGAGCAGAAATCAAGCTCCCATTATGCAATTCACAACCGTAAATAAGCAGAAAACACTTGTAAATGTAGAAACTGTTAATTAACAGATTTTTTTTTTTACAGTGCACTGTGTCTTTCATTTAAAGTACATTTTTATATTGGATTAAGTGATTTTTTTTGTTTCTGGTTTTAACTTGTTTTATGTAGTTTGCCTTAAAGCAAAAAGTGAACCCTCTAGGTAAACTTAAAAACATTAGTTTTTGTCAAAGTAATATTATTATTTGAAGGCAGCAGCTTTCATGTCATGTGACCACATGAAAAAGGTACTGTTTATGTGCTTTCAGTTTTTATGTATGTCTAATGTGAGTTTGATTACCATCTTGCCTGACATTTATAGCCATACTGAAAGCAGCAGAAGATAGCTTACCTTATTAATTAAAAATAAAATAACTAGCAAATAATAAAAATAAAAGTAACTAGTTTAGTATATATATATATATATATATATATATATATATATATATATATATATATATATATATATATATATATATATTAACTGTATCAGTTAATGTCAATGTATTTTTTTAATAGGCAGAATAAATATTTTAATTAATATCAAAATACATTTTTAATTTTCAACCAAGTCAAAACTATAATAAGAGGGTAATTTATAAATTTGGCTAAATTAAATTACAGCATTTTTTAGATTGGTCTTCAAAGAGTGATATCTATTAAATATTTTTATTTTATACAATTAATATTTTAGGATTTAGATTAAATTTAATTTAATTGTTTGAACCAGTCAAATTATACTTTGAGAAAAAACAAAGCTGTAACAAATTAATTGATTCAAAGTGTAATTTTTTTCAGTGTGTGGACAAAAAAACTTTCAGGGCTTTTCTCTAAATATTTCCTTTTGTGTTTTGCAGAAGAAAGCAGGTTATGCAGGTCTGGAACAACATATCACAATTAAAATTGTCTGGTGAACTAAGGCTAAATCTGCTGTGCACATGTTGAACAAAATCAGTGTGGCTTGAAAAATATTTAAGCTCCAGACACAATGTGATTAGGCGTCAAATAGGATGATGGTGTACAATAAAGCAATTGTTGCACATCAGTGTGCAATAGGCTGTAAGGGCGAACTATAGGCTTCCCCCAACTGAGTTCAACAATAAACCAGAGATCAGCCTTTTACTGCTGAACATGATCTCAGCCTATCAGAGAAGAAATCTATCACTAAAGACATCAGCCTATCAAAATAGAGCTCTTCCTATCGCTGAGCTATTACTATAGAGATCAGCCTATCAAAACAGCTATTCCTATTGCTGAGCTATCACTATAGATACCAGCCTATGAAAAACAGCTCTATCACTATTAACATAAGCCTATCAGAGAAGAATTCTGTCTATTGCTAGATTAGCCTATAAAAAAATAATTCTATCGCTGTAGAGATCAGACTATCAGAGAAGAATTCTGTCTATCGCTAGATCAGCCTATAAAAATAATTGTATCACTGTAGAGATCAGCCTATCAGAAAATAAATATGTCTATCATTATAGAAATCAGCCAATTAGAGAAGAACTATGTCTATCACTATAGAGATCAGCCTATCAGAGAAGAATTGTGTCTATTGATATAGAGATCAGCCAGTCAGAGAAGAATTATGTCTATCGGTACAGATATCAGCCAATTAGAGAATAATTGTCTATCACTATGAAGATCAGCCTATCAGAGAAGAATTATGTTTATCACTATAGGGATCAGCCTATCAGAGAAGAATTATGTTTATCACTATAGGGATCAGCCTATCAGAGAAGAATGTTGTCTATCACTATAGAGATCAGCCTATCAGAGAAGAATTCTGTCTCTCAATATAGAGATCAGCCAATCAGAGAAGAATTCTGCCTATCACTATAGAGATCAGCCAATCAGAGAATAATTCTGTCTATAGCTATAGAGATCAGCCTATCAGAGAATAATTCTGTCTATCGCTATAGAGATCAGCCTATCAAAGAAGAATTATGTCTATCGATATAGGGATCAGCCTATCACAGAAGAATTCTGTCTATCGATATAGAGATCAGCCTATCAGAGAAGTATTCTGTCTATCACTATAGAGATCAGCCAATCAGAGAATAATTCTGTCTATCGCTATAGAGATCAGCCAATGAGAGAAGAATTCTGTCTATCAATATAGGGATCAGCCAATCTGAAAATAATTCTGTCTATCACTATAGAGATCAGCCTATCAGAGAAGAATTCTGTCTATCGCTATAGAGATCAGCCTATCACAGAAGAATTCGGTCTATCGATATAGAGATCAGCCTATTAGAGAATAATTCTGTCAATCGCTATAGAGATCAGCCCATCAGAGAAGAATTAATTCTATTGTTATAGAGGTCACCCTATCAGAAAACAATTCTGTCTATCGATATAGTTAGCCCATCAGAGAATACTTCCTTTCTATTGATCATCCTTTCAGAGAAGAGTTCCATCGCTATTGAGAGCTCTGTCAAGTGATCAGCCTATCACAGCAGAGCTCTGCCTATCGTACTATTTGCAACTTGCTCATTATACTATTGTACTTCAGTAAATCCTGCTCCAGTTAATCCTATTTACTCACAGCGCTCTCTTACTTGCTTAATACCTGTAAGGTTCAAACTAGTCATGTAAAAAGAAAAAAGAAAATGTGAAAGAGAAAGTAAATGACTGACAAAAAAATTCTTGCCACTCGACAGACAGGTTAAATCAGGCTATAGTGTGTCTTTTTAATATTCATCCAAGTCATAGATATCCAGTCCTGACCTGCCTGCAGTGACAGCCGTGGTTGTGTTCTTGTCAGATGTGCCTCCTCTTGTGGTGTTAAAACACACGCAATAAAAGCAGGGTGATCTTGTGGCTTCTTGTGGATCCTACAAGCACAAATATGAGAATAAAATAACTTGACTGGAAAAAAAACAAACAAAACATTTGATTTGGTTTCCAGCTTCACTGGGATTTCTAAAGTAAGACCACTTTTCCTATTGTCTCTTTCCATCCATTAGAGTGATTCAATACAAAATTCAATCAACAGATTAATGCAGTTCCCCTAGGCCTTGTGTAATACAACTGGCAGACACAGTGGCTATAAAAAAAACTAAACAAAGAGCAAATGCAGATACACAGTGTGTCAGAAGAAACAAACGGAGAAACTCAATTATAAAAGAGCATTTTTAATCGATTTATTATTGAACATTTAGCCAGTGAGCATTACCAACAGATCAGCAGAAGCAGATGGAAATCTCCAAATCCCATTAAAAACAAAAAAACAGCAGCAGTCATGTAGAAGTGTATTAATGGAGACTCTTCCCAAAGGCTTTTGCAGATTAAGAGAAAGATAGAGAACGCAATTCCATGAAATTCCAATGAATCCCCACCATCTGTCTTTAGATGCATTTAATACCAGATAAGAGGTTGAACATCCCGGCATGCACAACATTGTGAATCAGAGGATGCTTAGCAAATCTTAATCCACATGACCGTTTAATGCAGTCATCGGTTTTAACATACTGTATGCATTCACAAATATTCAGTAAGGACATCTCAGAAAGCACTGGATTTGCAGACAACAATGATAGTGACACCTAGCTGTGGGAACTGACACTGGTTGTTTTGTTGAATACGGTGTGGTTTGAAGTATTTTATGCATGGTCTGTTATATATTAATTTCAGGCTGGATCATGTTCATGTCTCACACCGTGACCTAATTGTCAATCTGAATAGAACACACTGTGAAGAATGTTCCTTTGGCTGGTGTCTTTCTATTCATAAGACGCTTCCTCATAAATATTTGATGAGTCCACAGTACAGTACACTGCACCAGCATGGGCTATGTGAATCAGGCAGGTACATTTTTGCACACTTAAACATGCATTTGTACATGCAGTACTGTACATAACTAGCACATGCATATGATGCTACAACTCTTTTGTTTTTTGTCTTGTTTACAAATAAAAATAATCCTAAGCTATATGTTTGCTTGCAAAGCAAAATAAGATATTATTTCTATGAACATTCATCAAATTAAATTAGTTTAAATTAGTTTTAAAACCAGACAAATTCTTGCTTTCTTATTAAACTTCTACATTTTTTCTTAAATTTTGAAACTTGAAATATCCTATACGTAATATTGCATCTTATATAAAGTTATTTTATATATTCATGAAGATTTAGACAGCATTACTAGAAAACAATACTTTAAACTTGCTGTATTTATGAATTACTTTCTTGTTCTCTTAAATTACATCTTTAAGGGCTCGGAGATTAAATAAACAAGCAGCAAACTTTAATATATTGGAGAATTATCTCTTCACTAAACTGCATCTGTCCTTTATTAGGCCAAATGACACTTTCAGCATGCAGATATTGCACACAATCACGCAAAAGCAGTTGGTCTGTACGTCAACAACAGGAAATGCTTATCATTGTGCGGTAAAGGAAGTTGGTATAGTTTAAAATATGTAAAACATTTCAAATATTCTGGAGGTTTGCTTAAGAAAGCTCAGTCCCAGATTTAAAAATATAAAATAAAATAAATAGCAGAATGGCCTTGAGGCATTTGGATGATGAAATGGCGCTGTTATGAACATGTGAAACTAGGTAAGGGTCGGTAGTTGAGCACTGAGTTTAAAATTATAAGCTTTATAAACTAAGAAAAGAGGATTCCTAAACAACAATCTGCACAATCATGCCAAAATTCTCAGACTTATTTTTGATCCACTTTGGTAGCTTGACAAGTATGTAAATGCAGCTCTTTCTAACTTAAATAACTTTAATTAAATAAGTTAAAGTAACACAAACACATTTGTTGTCATATCATTTTTTACAGTGTAGACTTAACCGTTATGTGCTGTTAGGGATGTTTCCATCCACTCTGGGGTGATTTTCAGTGTTTCAGCAAACTGAATCATTTTTGGTGACTTATTTTGATGCATATTTTGGTAAGATGCTTTGAAATAAAAAAAATAATAATAAAAAAAAAACTCAACGATACACTGGGCAAATTTACTAACCTTTTGTTATGTTTGGGATTAAAACATCCACTAAATTAAAGTGCTGTAATAAGGCATTATATATATATATGCCAAAATCTGTTAATCACCCTCAGTCCTGATCAAAACTGCAAAATTGTTTAGAAAGTTACAGGATTTTAACTCTTTAATTTCCAAATTCATGAATAATGTCACTGATTTGGTGAAGAAAACATAAAATCTTCTTCTCTTCAATATAAAAATTAATTGTGGACTTGTTTTTTTTTTTTTTACCTTTTTATCACAGTCTTGGACAATTAGTAACATAATTGCCTTCGATGCATAGTTAGTTTCTGTGCAGCATACGGTTTACATTTTTTCTCTGAATTCACTGTTCATGGCTGTTTTTGTAGACAGATCAAGGAAGTGCGCAAGGGTCACGCTCACACTCTTACACACTGACAGAAACACATGCTTTAATTTGCTGTTATACTCCATACAACTCCATATAAAACCATAAACTCTTTTTATTTTTTGCACAGGCCTATCTAAAGGGTTAACGATGCCAATTAATGATCAACAGCAAAACTTACAAGTTTTATCTTTTACCAACAGGGAAAACCACCAACAATCAAAAATGCATGATTATATGGAGTCAGGCTTTGCAATAAAAAAAAAAATAGCTCATGATGGAAGTCAATAGGCAAAAACAGCCACCAATAGTAATGTGCACAAGGGTTACTTGACAGTTTAACTGCATATTGAAGTGTAATATTGTATTGTTTTACTTCATAAACCCATCATCAGAACCCGCAAGTATTAATTTTGTTTTGCCCGTATATGTTTTAGGTTCTCAATGTGTCAACTGTTGTCTTGCATTTGATGAATCACCAGGTAACGTCATCTAAAAAAATCTTCATCAATGTTCTACTGAATTTAAAAAGTGTATCTTTGATGGCCTGAGGGCAAGCAACAGCTTTTCATTTTTGGGCTGAACTATGTCTTTAAATTCCAAAAGGGTTTAGAAGTTGTTGTCACTGAGCAATGGGGCGATTACTCAGCTTTCAGAAGTAACAGGCCGAGTTCACATGATGCATGACTCAACACTCTCTTTGTATAATTCAAGCAGTCACAGAAATGCCTGCTGCTGCTCTCCGAGTGTGAAAAACAGCATGCCTCCAGCTTCCAAACCTGCTTTTTTTTGTTTTAGCCACTTGAAATGCACCAGAGTAACAGCGGCAGCCTGCGTTCACAGAAAGCCTTTTTTTCAAGTGGTTCCTCTTGTTTGTCTGCCATTCTCACCGAGCTCTTGATTGCCTCTTATGAAAAGCAATGACACAATCCACTCTGCTTGAGAACTAAAGGCCTCATATTCAAAGGTGAGAATTTCTTATGCTGTTTTAAAAAGCTGCGTGGAGCACGTTTTTTTGACTGTAGATCTTTATTTATACAAGCAACGACTGATGGTTCAGTTTACACAGGAAACGTCTGTGTTCACACCAGTGGCCCTGTTCAGTATGTTCAGTACTTTTATGTTGAGATTCAAAAGTCTGAAAACACAAAGCAAAACAAAGAAGCGTACACAGACTTTTGCTCCAGTGTTTACAAAAAATATCCGAAGAGGTTTTAATAGATTCAAATGTGTTTCTATTTGTTTCTGTTTGACATTTGATTAAAAATTAAAAGATTTCTACAAACAATATAAAATAGTAAACCTTAGGCATAATCTTTTCAACATACTATGGGACATACTAATTCTAAATTTAAATACTATTTAAGATGGAAAGAATTGGGACGCAGCAATTCACTTTCACACGGACTACAATCTCGTCACCATATGGACTACAAATCCTGTCATGCACCTCACACACACACCTGTTCCATTTTTTCAGATGATTATACATACACACACACACACACACACAGCTGGGAGCTGCACAAGGACTGTTTACGCAGACTTTTTACACAGCACGCACACACACACTTCAGGGCTGAGTCTTGCTCGCTGTCATTGTAGCATAATGAACCTGGTCATTCCGTGTTTTGATCCTTTCCTGGTTTTTCTATTACTGATTCTTTGCCGCCTGTATAACCCCTCGCCTGTTTTTTGATAACGCAATTGGATTACCTGTATCCTACTGTTTGCTCCTGAGCTTGACGATCTCCTGCACGACTATTCTTTGTTAACCTGCATGTGGATTCCCAACTTCGTTGTCCAGCGTCTTTAAGTTATATGTTGTATATTTATATAAGCTGTCTATTTATTAAAATAAATCACTAATAAGAATAAATATTTACTAACATTTTGAAATTAAGTTTTGTCATCACAGGAATAAATGAGATTTATACTGTATTCTGACAGTTATTCTGAACTGTAGTATATAAATGTAACAATTAATATTCCATGTAATATTCCATGTTTTCAGTTCATTCATTGAGCTTAGTCCCTTTATTAATCAGGGGTCACCACAGCAGAATGAAGCTTATCCTCCACATGTTTCACACAGTGGATGCTCTTCCAGCCGCAACCCATTACTGGGTAACACACATACACACTCATTCACATACATACACTAAAGCCAGTTTAACTGACCCAACTCACCTATAGTACATGTCTTTGGACTTTAACACAAGAATTATAATAACTAATTTACTTTGTCTTTGCCATGATGACAGTTTAGAATATTTTACTAGTTATTTAGCAAGATACAAATGTTTAGCCTAAAGCGCAACTGAAAGGGAGTAATTCTGTTAACTAGACAAGTTACAGCAGTGCTTAATTTGTAAATTGCGAGGTCCCAGAACAGATCGGGGTAATGGACCTGGCATGTTACCCAAGGATGTAGAGGTTTTGTGCACTATAGTGGAGAGTTGGGGGGAGGGGGGTGTTGTGGCGAGACATTGGTAGGCGGAGGGGTGTTGCGGACGAAAGTGGAGAGGGTTGGGGAGTCGCGGAGAAAAGTGAAAGTGAACAGCGGATGGGGGAGCGGGGCAGATGAGGACGGGAATCTGTAAAATGAGATTAGATCAGATTTCAGAGGTGCCGGCGTGTTCCAGCACAAAGGGGGCAATTATTATTGACCTTAGCTTTGTTTAATATTTTTTCCAAAAAAAAAAAAAAAATTCCATCCAACTTAAAGAAAGTATACTTCCCCCCCCCAAATAAATAAATAAATATATATATATATATATATATATATATATATATATATATATATATATATATATATATATATATATATATATACATACACACACACACTATGAAAAAACTCCCTGCTCTTCTAAACATCACTTGGAAAATGTTAAATAAATCCAGTGGGAGAAATAAGTATTGAACACGTCACCATTTTTTTTTTCAGAAAACATATTTCTAAAGGTGCCATTGACTTGAAATTGTCAAGTCGGATATTGGTAACAATTAAAAACAATCCATATATGCAAAGAACACAAATCTAATTAACTTACAAATTAAGTTATGCGTATTAACATCAAATGACACAGGGAAAAATGATTAAAGACAAAGAAAGGGAGGTGTAGAAAGGCATTAAAAGCCCAGACAGCTGCTGAAATCTCTCAGTACTTCAACCCTCAGCAACACTCTGCCCTTTGTCATTGTAAATTAATATTCGCTGCTTCAGTCTAACATCTACATTAGCAGGATGATGAAGATGAAACCAGGGTGGACATTTCAGCAGGAAAATGATCCAAAACACAGCCAAGGAAACTCTCAAATGCTTTCAGAGAAAGAAAGTCAAGCTGCAGAATGGCCCAGCCAATTACCTGATTTGAATCCCATTGAAAATACAAAATAAAGATCAGATTTGATAGACGAGACCCACAAAACCGTCAAGATTTTTGCATGTTATTCAATTCTCCATATAAGAGGCGTCTTTAAGCTGCCATCAGCAAAAAAAGCCTTTTATATAAAGTGTTAAATACAGTAGATCAGTACTTTCTCCTAGTGTCATTGTATTGTTATTAAACATAACACTTTTTTCAGATTTGTTTTTTATTTGTTTCAGTTTTGTGTGTGTAGTGTTTGGGTTTTGATAAAAATCCGGTTCAACTCCATGTCAACAGCTCCTTTATAAATATTATTTCCAGGAAAAAAACATGACGTGTTCAATACTAATTTTCCCTGCTGGAATTACAATTTCACAGGAGAGCTAATAATATTTGTCTTATATATTTATATAATACTATTTTAAGATGATCAATGAACAGTTTAATTAGTTCTGAGACAGATCATCACTGACATACAGCAAATTGTGACACTCAACTGACTTATTGTACCATATAATTATTGCAGTCCAGCAAGGTGACAACCTGTGACTAGTGAAGATGTCAGATAAGGTTGTAAACGGAGCTGACGTCAACAGCAAGCCTCTCCTCCTGATAGTTTACGACTTTGTTCTTCACATCTTTGGGCCAATGGCAGTATTGTTTACACAGTGTGTCTTCTGAGCTCCTTACAACAGTTAATATGATCTCATGGGCTTAGACAGAAGGAGAGGTAAGTTAATAAATGCTTGTGAGCACGAGAATGAAGAACAAAGGTTCACATCAGGGCAAATTGAGGCCAAGCAACCAACATACACTCCATTTGCCCATTTCAGGTTTAGTCTGTGTATGCCGTATACTGTGTAGGCAAACAAAATGATGTGCATGTTAATCCCATCGCATGAGATCATGAGTCCAGCTTCAATCAAAGCTTTTTCTTGCCATGCAAGTTGGATTTATCAGCTTTAAGCTATGAGTTTATAAGGTCACAGGAAAGCATCTCCATCAGCCTATTTATAGAAGTGTTTCAGGCGAGCTTCAGCGCCACAGTGAGGGACAGTAAATCACTGCAATGACATTTCAATGCAGAGCTGTGATATTTATCTCTCACTTGACCACACGTACTGCACATTCTCCACACTGGGAGTTTACAGCTTCATCCAGATGAACAGAAAGGTGGGAGAAACAAAATCACTAAATGATGAATGTGTTGTGAATATTTCGTTAGTGGCTGTTTACAAAACCATGTAAATTTAGCGTTTGTGTTTATTTAAAGGGCAACTATGATGCAAAATCAACTTTTGGAAGCTGTTGTGATGTATAGTGTGTCCAGTTATATTGGAGTGATATAAACACAACAGGTCTCTCTTTTTTAAAGGGCCATGAAACCCCCTCGTTTCAGCAGGGTGTTTTCACACCTCTACTTTGGAAAAAGTCAGAAAAGTGGGCGTGTCCAGCTCTGTTTAGGGGGGAGTGTCGGAGGAAGAAAAGAGGCTTGGTGTGGGAGTGTCTATTTGGGCGCGCTGAATTTCAGAGTCAAAACACACAACCACAGCGGACAATGTGACTGTGTTTACATGGACATCTGTAGTCAAATTATTTGCCAAATTACTAAATGGTGGACTTTAACTGCAGTTTGGCTCTTTCATTCAGGGAATTCATTTATGTCCCTCCCGACAAACGTGATATTTGATTCGAGGAGCTGCTCTAAGCTTGTATTTTTCATGCAATGTTTGATACCGCACGGCGAATGAGAAAAAAAAACTCTGCATTTCCCGGAAGCTTAGATGCACACGGCAGGTAGCGTCAGAAAGCCTCGTGTGTTATTCCGGTAACAAAATCCAACACGAGGTTATAGTTTGGTTGTAACTGTTAGTGCTAACTTGTTTACACTCGTTGCAATAGTTTGTTTGATACGAATAAAATACGAAAATCTCTTACCAAATCTGTAGAGACAGGACAATCGCCAGCAACTAGAGCCGCGTCTTTATTAAGAGGAGACTAAAGCTAATCTGGATCTCAGCGTTTGCAGATGAGAACAGCTCTCAGGTAAACAATAATCCTCCTTGGACACGTAAGTTATTGTTGTCGCGCGTCGCGTACACTGTAATCCACACGTGAGTCTGAGCTCTCACAGAGAGAAAATGAAAACGAAACTTAACGGCAGCAAACTATAAAAGCAACACTTCACGCTTGTTTTGCCAACACAACGTGGCGTCTCTGCCATCTACACTCTGACAGTAATGAATATTAATGAAGTTGCACAATAGAGCGCGCTGATTGGTTTGAACCAAGCCTTACTCATGCATTAATGCAACACACTGTAAGACGTAATAAGACTCACTCTGTCACAGACGCCCAGTCTGCACGCTGGAATACACGCTATTATGTCATGGCCGTGACGCAGCTTCAAAAATTCGTTTCAAACCGGAAGTACGAATTTGCTTGAAATAACGCAAAAACAACCAATTTACACTTCTTAGTGAAATATAGGTGTCCTAATAGTGTTTTTAGCAGTGTGGGACACATATACGACTGTCAACAGCTCAAAAAATGTGTTTTGGTGTTTCCTGACCCTTTAAAACCTCCTGACATTAAAATAGGATCAAATCTCAAAGATTTTGAGACCCACCTCAATGTGAGATAGCAGTGCAGTTTTCCTTGCACACAGGTCGCTGGTTTGAGTCTTGGCTGGGTCAGTTGGCGTTTCTGTGTGGAGTTTGCATGTTTTCCCTGCGGTTGCGTGGGTTTCCTCCGGGTGCTCCGGTTTCCCCCACAGTCCAAAGACATGTGGTACAGGTGATTTGGGTAAGCTAAATTGTCTGTAGTGTATGAGTGTGAATGAGTGTGCATGGTTCTCTCCCAGAAATGGGTTGTTCATTCCACTGTGTTGACCCCGGATTAATAAAGGGACTAAGCCGAAAAGAAAATGAATGAATGAATGAACGAATGAATTAACGAATGAATGAATGAATGAATAAATGAATGAATGAATGAACGAATGAACGAACGAATGAATGAATGAATTAACGAACGAATGAACGAACGAACAAACAAACGAATGAACGAATGAACAAATGAATGAACGAATGAATGAATGAATGAATCATAATCATATAGGCTTTGGTGATACAAAATCTTATAGACTCTGGTAATACAATTCATTTAGGCTTAGTTAAAAGAGGCAGCAAACATCCTATTTTTAGCATAACTGAAATGTGTTTTGATTTTTGTTAAGTCTGAAGAGTCAGATTAGATTTCATAATTCAATAGCAATAATAAATATTGTTTCAAAATATAAAGGTAATTGGGGAAAAACTCAATCAATTAGATAATGCAACCAATACAGTATGTAATGTCACAAAAACATGCAATTCTGTCTGGACTTCTTTCTTCGCCCTCATATAGGGTACTACATAACATTCACCATGTAGTGACACAGCATATGGATACATAAAATACCTCGATCGCATGAATGAGTTAAAGCACAAACACTGTCATCACTTGTAAAATGACAGTGCAGACGGTGCAAATCCGATTTTCAGTCGTGTGAACAGAGCCATAAGGCAACTACAGTTTACAGACAGGCCCGGATTAAGAACTCAGGGGCCCCTGGGCACATTGTATTGTAGGGCCCCCTACCTGGCCGCACCCCAATAGTTGAATTTAAAAAATAAGAATAATATAATAATTTTTAAATAAAATTAATCTATAATTTGTTGCCCACATATTTAAATAAATGATATATAGTACATATGTATTTATAGTCTGCAAAGATTTAAATTATTTTTCAAAGCATTAAATAGAAATACTAATAAAACTACATATATATATATATATATATATATATATATATATATATATATATATATATATATATATATATTTTTTTTTTTTTTTTTTTTTTTTAAGGGTATTTTAGTGTATTGCTTTTACAAACTTATAAAGCATATTATTGCCATGGCATATAACGCACAATGCTTCTCCAATCCAGTTCTATGAATCTGAGTTCTATGAATCTGAGTCTTTCATAATACAAACACTGATTTACTCTCTCTCTCCTCTCCCTGTATTTTCTCTACTCTTCTCGTGATGAAAACTTGATTATAAACCTAAAAGTATCCGAAATCACAGACACTATACCTCTTCTCTCCCCTCTCTCTCCTCTTCTTGGCCTTTCTCTCTCTCTCCCTCTCTCTCTCCCTTTCTGTCTGTCTCTCACACGATGAATCCAGTCCGCGCTGCGCTGCCGTTAGCCTCCTCCGCCTGGTTAATGCTAGCTTCTCATCTTTTAAAGTTAACGTCTTCTTCTGTACCCTCATTCTCCTGATCACGGGTCTGTTTAAAGAAGGTGTGTATGGAAAATGCCTCAATAAAGATGCCTCCTCTCCTCTTTCTCTCGCGTTTGCTAAATCCACTTGTCCACTCATTTTTGATCTATGACAGATAAAGTCCGCTCAGTTTAGTGCGGGTTATTACAAAACTGACGTTTCCGCGCTTGACCAATTACAGCATTCTGTTTAGTTAAAGAAAGAAAGGCAATTTAAATATAATAATAATATTAATATGTGATCGCGATTTTTTTGCTCAGAGGAAATACAGTTGTCTGAGCAATAGAGTTTTTGAAGAGAGGGAGGCGCGGCAGGCGCGTATAATAAGGCTAAACATTATTAAATACCCACGAGACACTTGTGACTTTATATCACATTTGCATTATTTTTAAAAAATTTTTCTTTCCTGTTAAAAATAAATATATTTCCAATCTGATATGTAATGGGGAGAAAAAAAAGTAGCACGAGTTCAACTGATGGTGGATTCGAACCGATGTTATGTGTAATCGCGTCAAAAGTTGGTGCTGTGTGCCTTACAAGGTGCGCCACTGCAGCTGTATTCAGCCGTAAACCCTGAATAGCTTAGTCCAACTGGATGCGCTATTTGCAATTAGCCTAAAAAGACACTCCGAAATTGTCTTTTTTTCTCCCCCCTCGCAGGGGCCCCTAGTGCGCACGGGCCCCTGGGCCTGTGCCCATAAGGCCCATTGGTTAATCCGGCCCTGTTTACAGATCACGTTTTTCCCTCAGCGAAATGATTAAATGCAGGCCTTCCTAATCCCTTTAATCCAGTAGGTCTGGAGATGCGACCACTTTGACTGATTGCTGAATTGAGCTTTGGGTAAAATCCCATGCAACGTTAGGAGATGAAGTGAGAAAAGGCGTTTGACAGCTCATGCAGAGGTCCACCTGATCTCAATTCACCATCTGCAGTGAAGAAAAACAGTCTTTTGTGCATTGATACGCTGTGATGTTTCTGCTTTACATTCGTGAAGAGGCAGAGCAAAGATTACAGCTGTATTAGTACACAAACCCCATGTCCTCATGTATAGATAACCTGTCAGTCCAGCAGCACCAAAGCTCATTAAAATTCCCCTCCTACAGAGTCATGACTGCCGGCACGTGTATTGTACCTGTGCTTTGTTCTCAGAAGCGCACTCTCAAAGTCAATTAATGCAATGCTCAGTAAGGCAGAGCTCATAAATATAATACTTACAGTGAAGCAAAAATCTTTACAGAGACGGCAGTGGAGATGTGTGTGACAATATATATTGTCTCATGGTAGGATGTAAGTGACAGTATGTGTCTTAGTAAATAATATATTGTCACTAAAAAAATATTTATTATATTTACTAATTTTTTTAAAGTAAGTGGTTGCAAACAATTTATTTAGGCTAAATTTAAACAAACAATATGTTTGTTTGTTTAAATTCAGCCCAAATAAATTGTTTGCAACCACTTACCTTAAAACAAAATTAATTAAATTCACTGAATCCTTTTTTCATGTAGGGATAGAGATTGTCTTTATACTAATAAGCTTTAAATATTATTTATGTAGTTTATAAAGTTATAAAAAAACATGTATTAATGAGAGGGAAAAAAATTAGCTGTATATTTTTATTAACTTTTTTCTCTGAATTGCAAATGTTTATGCCTAAAAACATATATGTCATTTAAAAAAAAGCTATTTTAAGTTCCTCATTTGCAATTTGTAGTATACAGCATATAATTCTAATGGAAAAAAATACAGAACAATCAGAATTACATGATATCAACTTAGTATTGCAAAATTTTAAATCATAAATCAGAGGGAAAATTGAAAGAATAATAACAATAATAATAATAATAATTTTTTTTAATTACACACACACACAAACAAACACACAAATATACAGTTGATGTCAGAATTATTAACCCCACACCCCCTTTGAATTTAATTTTTTCCTTATTAAATATTTCCTTGATGTTTATCAGAGATAATATTTTTTCTTCTGGAGAAAGTCTTATTTGTTTTATTTCGACTAGAATAAAAGTAGCTTTAATTTTTAAAAAGCCATTTTAAGGTCAAAATTATTGAGCCCCTTTAAAAAGCCCCTTTAAGCTATATTTTTTGATAGTCTACAGAACAAACCATCATTATACAATAACTTGCCTAATTAACCTAACCTGCCTAGTTAACCTAATTAACCTAGTTAGGCTTTAAATGTCACTTAAAGCTGTTTAGAAGTGTCTGGAAAAATATCTAGTCAAATATTATTTACTGTCATCATGGCAGATAAAATAAATCAGTTATTACAAATAAGTTAATAAAACTTTAATGTTTAGAAATGTGTTGAAAAAATCTGCTCTCCGTTAAACAGAATTTGGGGAAATAAATAAACAAGGGGGCTAATAATTCAGTGGGGCTAATAATTCTGACTTCAACTGTACAGTATATCATATGGACAAAAAAGTCTATCATTTCATATTATGCTATAAAAATGACAGTAATTTAAATTATATATATATATATATATATATATATATATATATATATATATATATATATATATATATATATGTAAACTGTAAACATGCTACAGTAAGAATTGGTAACCTGGTTAACAGTATGTTTTCTTAATATATAGTGTTATTAACCGTAAATTGACTTTTCCAGTATTCCCTGCATGGCACTTCACTTTTTATACCTTTTTGTTGACATTACTATGGTAATTTTAAATAAATAAAAGTATGATGGGTAGATTTTCGAACTTCAAAACAGTTGTGCACATTACATGTAAAGTTAATGTAATACAGTAGTTTACTGTAACATTTAGTAAATTCTTTTGGTTTTACAGTGTATATTTAAGCATGTATTTTGTGATGTTGCAAAATATGTTGTTTACAGTAATAGTACTTTTTAGATGATGTCACCGTTCACGCAAATTTGAAAGTTGTAAACTTCAAAGTATAATGTTTAGATTTTGATTTTTTTCATTCAGCAATAGTTTGTGTTGAATCTGTAATCAATAGTTTCTGAAAAGTGTTTTAAATTTCAATAATAACTGTTTTATTTTTCTACATAATAAAAAAAAAAAAATTAAAAAAGGAACAGCTTTCGACATTGTCAATGTTGTAAAAACTATTACTGATTGAATTTATAAAAAGGTTGTTTATATTGTCATACTTAATTCTCAATGCTATTTTTTTAATTGCTAATTCTTATGACTTGTCGACATAGGCTCATTCTGAAAATGTAGCCCTAGTTACATTTCTGGAGATCACAAATTATGTAGCTAGAGCCACGTATGGCTGCATTTCGTTTTTAAAAGGAATGCTACAGGGCGCTATAATGCCGTTCCTGTTCTCGTTTACCAGCTGACCACTTACCTTATGGACGGCTTTTCTGGTGTTAACAGTTTGTCTGGTAGTTCAACATGTACATCAGTGGACTTGATATAGGAAGTTGACCGCGACAATAGGATTCGAGTCCGCTAAAACACGGTTCTGGACAGTAGGTAAGACAAAAATAAAAAAAAATTAAATAAACAAGTAAATAACAGGGTGAGATTGTGGTAAAATCTGAAAACGTGGTAAAAATCAGGCCACCGAGAGGGCTTTTCGTTTTATGGATTTTTTGAAAATACTGGTTGGATTTGGGAAGGGGGTGTGCAGGTCAATCTGTGCTTTATAAAACACTATTGGTTGGGTTTAGAGAAGGGGGAGGGTGGGGGTATCAGTCGGTTGGTCAGTCATTCAGTCAGTTGACAGCAGCCTCTGGTGGATTTACACGAGTACAGCAGGCGCGAATGGCATTTTCACACGGCAGAACTCATCTGAATTTGTACAAATTAGCCACTAAACTGATAGAATGTAAAATAGTTACATTTCCTAGTAAGGTCAGACTGGATATACTATATTTCACTATCAGGATATGAGATGACTTATACCATGACTTATTTCCCCCAGCCCTACCACAATGTCTTTTTTTTCATGCATGAAATGTTTCATACCTATATTCGTTCTGTTGTATTATGATATACATTGTTATAGTGCCATAATATTTCAGTCACATTCCCCACTCTCACACAACAGCCCTACTAACTTATCAGTGTCATTTATAATACAGCCATGTACACGAGGCGCTCAGGGATTTGAGTTTGAGGGGGAGTAAAGGCAGAAACAACTGACAGTTTGGGAAATATCCAAGGCCATGATGAATTTCCACCTCCTCTGAAGAGCTTCAGGGAGGTGCAGATATATTAAATGGCAGCGTGGAGAGAGGCCTCTGGGAAGGGTCTGTCAGTGTGGGAGGTTGGTGAGGATATATAGCCACACCGGAGACCAGATCAGCATGACCGTCACGTCTCCTGGAGAGCTTTCACTATCTCCTGACTACAAAAAGTCCCTGTAACTGTATGCAGCAGCAAATACCGCGGTTCAGCTTTATCACATACTACAGAGGATAACACGCAGCAGGATGCAGACCAGCCCACGGCAATACCACATAATGCCAGACAAAACACAACCCAATATGAAGCAGCACATAAAGGCATCAATGATGAGTTCTTGATGAGAACACAGATGAAACATGAAATATTCATGTATTTTGTGTAGTCACTGGAAGTTTAACGCACTGATTTAGTATTTTGAGAGAATATGTGAACTGATGCTAACGTTTTCAGCATTTTCTGTTACTTTATCTTTATTATTGATTTATGTTGTAAAAAAACATACCACCGTAAAAATATGTTACAGAGTAAATCCATAACAAGTTTCCTTAATACACACTCACTGGCCACTTTATTAGGTACACCTTACTAGTACTGGGTTGGACCCCCTTTTGCCTTCAGAACTGCCTTAAACCTTTGTGGCATAGATTCAACAAGGTACGGGAAATATTCCTCAGAGATTTTCATCCATATTGACTTGATAGCATCACGCAGTTGCTGCAGATTTGTCAGCTGCACATCCATGATGCAAATCTCCCGTTCCACCACATCCCAAAGGTGCTCTATTGGATTCAGCTCTGGTGACTGTGGTGGCCATTTGAGTACAGTAAACCTTCATTGTCATGTTCAAAAAAACAGTCTGAGATGATTCCTGTTTTTTGACATGGCACATTATCCTGCTGGAAGTCGCCATCAGCAGATGGGTACACTGTGGTCAAAGGGATGGACATGGTCAGCAACAATACTCGGGTAGGCTGTGGCGTTGACACAATGCTCAATTGGTACTATCGGGCTCAAAGGGTGCCAAGAAAATATCCATCACTCAATTAAATCACTACCACTAGCCTGAACCATTGATACAAGACAGGATGAATCCATGCTTTCATGTTGCTGATGCCGAATTCTGACCCTACCATCCGAATGTCACAGCAGAAATCAAGACTCATCAGGCCAGGCAATGTTTTTTCCAGTCTATTACAGTCCAATTTTGGTGAGTCTGTGAGAATTGTAGCCTCAGTTTCCTGTTCTTAGCTGACAGGAGCAGCACCCAGCGTGGTCTTCTGCTGCTGTAGCCCATCCTCCTCAAGGTTCGACATGTTGTGCATTCAGAGATGCTTTTCTGCATCCCTCGGTTGCCTTTCTATCAGCTGGAACCTGTCTGGTCATTCTCCTCTGACCTCTGGCATCATCAAGGCATTTGCACCCACACAACGGCTGCTCACTGGATATTTTTTCTATGTAAACCTTAAAGATGGTTGTGTGTGAAAATCGCAGTAGATCAGCAGTTTCTGAAATACTCTGACCAGCCTGTCTGGCACTAACAACCATACCACATTCAAAGTCACTTAATCACCATTCTTCCTCATTCTGATGCTCGGTTTGAACTGCAGCAGATCGTCTTGACCATGTCTACATGTCTAAGTGCATTGAGTTGCTGCAATGTGATTGGCTGATTAGAAATTTGCTTTAACAAGCAGTTGGACAGTGGAAAGTGGCTGGTGAGTATATACAATGAATAACCATGAATTAACTTTCCAAGAATTCAAGTATGTCCATTTTTTGTTTACATTAGAATTTTCTTTTATTTTTAAAATCCACATCAGTTATGTACATTAGTTATATGTTGCATACAATGTTGATAAATATTTTTTATTGAATTTAATTACTTTAATGTCTGTAACCATGATGGTGTTTAGTAGCTGTGTGAATCACACAGGAGTTCTTCTTTACTGTATATCAGATTCTTTCTCCGCATGTGGGAAAAGTTAACAAAATATAGATCATTTAAAACATAGATCATTTATCCGGAGCTTATCAGCTGGTCACAGGGGTACCTCAGGAATCTGTTCTTGGTCCCTTGGTCTATTTACACCACATCACTGGGAACCATCATTCAATCTCATGGCTTCTCTTATCATTGTTATGCCGATGACATACAGCTCTATCTTTAATTTCAATCAGATGATCCAACGGTAGCTGCAAGGGTCCCGCAATGCCTGAAAGATATTTCAGTTTGGATGAAAAAACATCACCTACAGTTTAATCTGGCAAAAAAAAAAAGGAACTCCACACATTCAACACAATTTCGAAATCCAACTAGGATTATCTACTGTTACCCCATGCGATTTGGTTAGAAATGGGGTGATCCTAGATGATCGGCTGTCCTTCAAAGAGCACATTGCTAACACACCTAGATCATGCAGGTTTGGAATTTTCAACATTAGAAACATCAGACCCTTCCTAACAGATCATGCTGCACAACTTTTAGCCTAACTCTTGTCATTTCTAGGCTGGACTACTGCAATGCTCTTCTAGCTGGACTCACATCTCGCACCATAGATATATATACACTAGATATCGCATAGGGACCCTGAGCATGCGTCTATAGCGCCGCCACATTGGTACAGTGCTCCCAGGACAAATGTCATTCAACCTTACTAGTCAAGACAGTGTTATTACGTGAAGATGCGGGACTGTCTACGGGTGTACTAACGAGCAAACAAAGAAAACAAAGCACAAAGGCAGAACATTTCATAGGTAAGATTAAGTTTTTTTTACGTTTTTGTATGCTCTGAACTTTTGTGCTAAACAGGTAACGTTATTGATGATAATACAGACACTTAACGCATTCACCATAAGGCAAAGCAGCTCCAACTCGCACTAAACACTCGGCTTATGCTAGTTTTGTTGAATAAAATCAGCAAACAATGCAAAAGAAATATGACAACGAGATGCTGCGCTGCCAGAAACTTGTATTATTGTCGGCTAGTGAACGAGTCGTTCATAACGAAGATTCATTCACAAACGAATCGCCCCCTCCGTCGGTATGAGAAGTGAAAGCAGGAGAGGAGGTGTGTTTCAGGACACGGATTAGATTAAATTTAATAGGGAGGGTGAATAGTGCATTTCTGTACACACAAACACAAGCTTTTTGTCAGGAATGCCAGTGCGATCACTGTTCCATCAAGAGTGATGTAAAATTTTAATTTTCGTAATGATCTCGCACCCTTAAAGCTCTACAGATGATCCAGAATGCTGCAGCACATCTGGTCTTCAATGAGCCCATGTAACACCTCTTTTTATCTTTCTGCATTTGTTACCGGTCAAGACTTTATTCATGAAGTGGGCTTGACAAACCACCTGTAGAAACACTCTTCTCTCTCTCTCTCTCTCTCTCTCTCTCTCTCTCTCTAAAAACAGTCCCCCTAACTCTAGCACTTAATTCTCTAAGTACTAACATTTCATTTGTATAATTAGCACTTCTTGCATGTATTGCCTCTTCTTGTTGAATCACTGAATGGGTCCTGTTTGTAAGTCGCTTAGGACAAGGTCAAGTCAATATTTAGTGTAATATTTAGTGTAATAAACGTGACAGGCCTACACTGAATGGTTTTTCTAAGACATGTCGCTTCACTTTCTTAATCCAAAAAAACATGCTACAAACATTATTACCCAAAGGTAATGCATGTACAATTTGTATAAGTTTTCAAAAGATTTTTGCTGAAAATTTCTGTCGGTATCTTCTAGTTGTAGCCAATTTACGAGGAAAAATACGGCACTCTAAGGATAAAGACTTGCATTTTGTATGTGAATATTTCAGAGCCAATATAGGTTAAAAGTTCAAGGTTTTCCTTTATGCTCGCTGACAAAAACATACAGGCATGTCGACATCTCAGACGTGTCGGGAATGGCGTCACGTCCACAAGTCTCCAGATAAAGGTCTTTCCCTGACCTGATTTTTCCTCTACCTTGGGTCTTATAAAGCATATTTCTAACAAAGAGACATTCAGATTGTGCAAACGACTTCTTTAGCACACATCTGAGCCTCGCATTGCTGAGAGACATGATAAGAAACACTTTTCATAGTGATTCAAGGTGATATTGTTCAAAATACTAAAGCACTATATATTGATTAACAGATCAAAAACATGGACTTTTGTTACAATATATGCCGAACTTAACTAAAAAACACAACGACAACACTAAATTATGTTTTCTTTCTTACCTCATCCAGGTCATGGTTGTGGATTGAGAAGTCAGAAAACAACCTTTTCAGTAACTTCAATTACCCCAGTTTAATACTAAAAACATTTAACCACAAAAAAAAACTGTTGGCTATGCACTTTAAAAACTTATCTGAGAAATGAGATGCAATATTCAGAACAAAAACCAGTTCACAATTGATCTTGATACTACTGCACGCATTATGATAGATTTCTAAAAAAAAAAAAAAAATGTGACTGTTTTTCTTTTCTTATAGCTTAAAGTACTATAAAAATGTTTTTTTTAAGGTACTTTATGATATGTTGCCATATACAGTTGAAGTCAGAAGTCAGAAAGGATGGATCCATCCTGCCATGTACCAATGGTTCAGGCTGGTGGTGGTGGTGTAATGGTGTGAGGGATATTTTCTTGGGACACTTTGGGCCCATTAGTACCAATTGAGCATTGTGTCAATGCCACAGCCTACCAGAGCTGTGCTAACCATGGCTATTCCTTTATGACCACAGATTACCCATCTTCTAATGGCTACTTCCAGCAGGATAACACACCATGTCATAAAGCTTGAATCATCTCAGACCGGTTTCTTGGACATGACAATGAGTTCACTGTACTTAAATGGCCTCCACAGTCACCAGAGCTCAATCTAATAGAGCACCTTTGGGAAGTAGTGGAAAGGGAGATTT
>NC_141031.1:37480000-37505000 GCF_052040795.2 Danio rerio
GAGGACAGACAGATCACATGCTTATGACATTGCCAACAGTATACTGCTTTTTAAAGGGATAGTTCACCAATGCAATCTAAAAGTAACAGGCTATGCACACCGCAAGTGTTTTTCAGCCACCGATAAACTTCTGGTGAAGTACACATGAAATAAAAACTAGCCATATGACTTTGTTAGCTCACGTTGCTAGTTTTGTGGTGAGCAATTCATCTGTGCACGTCATGAAGAAAGAAAATGGTTTGCCCTTGTAATATTTAATTGAAATCTAAAAATGCACTTCCTGTTTGTTTTCAGTTCAATTCTCAGATTAGGTCTGTTTAAGGTATTGGGAGTGGCTAACATACTTAACCATGCCCCTTCAACTGTTAGTCTGTTAGGTTGTAATGACTCTTCTAAAACCCATTTCCTGATCTTTCTGAATAAAATGCCTACTTTACTACATTCAATCAGCTTGCATTCAATAAGCTCCCAGTAAAAAAACAAGCAGTTTTCTCAGTTTCACAGTTTTCTCATTTAATATTTCATGTCTCTAGAAACTGCGACACAATACAAAAAAAGGGGTCGCAGCTTCTAGTTTATGTGGAGTATTTTTAATTTCATAAGCTTCCTTTGACAGCATCAATTAAATAATTTAATTAAAATTAAAATTTAAAGGCAAGTGCCATAAGGAGCAGCAGGAAATGCTAAAACTCCAAAATGAAAATACTGTGGTGAAATAAATTTCCATCATTTAAAGAAATGGTGCAGAACAATAGACTTTAATGCAGTGCTTATAGTTCACTCTGAGACCCACTTAATATTGTTTATCAATCAGGCAGTGAAGATCATTGATTTTGAAAGAAACCAGATCTTAAACACAGCCATTTTACAATGGTAAATTAGACTAGAACTAAAAGTGCTTGAGCTGGCTTACACTGTGAGATTTCAGCCATATGATTTTTTCATTTAAGACAAATTTGGGAAATTCTAAAAGATTCGTGAAATCCGAGACTAAAATCTCTTATCTTTTTTTGACATGTTCACAGAAAACTGCTTAAGGTCTGTTGTGATCAAATTTTTTCTCTGATGAAGTTCTGGCAGTGTCAGAAGATTTCAGACACTTTCCTGCAGTGAGACAATAGCTGTAATGAGCGTCAATCTAAGAACCAATAGGAGCGCAGAATCTGATGACGCAATCCATGCGACAATTCTAGTGACCACGGGGAAATATCAAAACTGTTTGTTTCTTCCTGGTTTGATTATTGAGACACACCGTTTGCAAAATTGCCGCTACAGATTGTTTATGTTTGCTGTGAGGAATCATTTCAGAACGTGGGATAGTGAAAGTGTCACAGGTTAATGACGTCAAACTCCGGGAGCATTTTCTTTCATGTTTGACAAGCCTTTATTGTTGTTCAGTCTGTCTTTATGACAGCTGAGATATTACAGTGTAACATGGGAGTAATGTTCGTGCAGTCCAACATGCTACAATCGTTCAGGATTTAAAAAAATGAATAAATAAATACAATTGCACAGTGTGAGCTGGCCTTTATTGAAAAATAAAAGTCCTTGTGCATATACCACACTTTGTATAGCTTTTTGATTTAGTGGCCAATTTGTATTAATTCATACATTTTAGTATGCTTTGCTCATCCTCCAATGAAGAGCAAGGTTAGGGGTGGAGTTTGGGGCCACGCCTTTTTTTTTAAATCATACATTTTTATATGAATAAAATGGTACGAATTTGTAGAAATTAGACAAACTAAAATAGTTACATTTCCTCATGAGATCGGGCTGAGCGCCTAAAAATCTAAATGATCTCATCATTTTCACCTTTGTAATTTTCTTTCTTCTATTAAACACAAAAAGAAGACATTTGGAAAATTCTGGTAAACGTTGACTTGCATAGCAAGAAAATATGTATTTTATGGAAGTGAACGGGTCTCAGTAGACAGAGTTTTTCAAAACATCTTCTTTTGTGTTCAATAGAAGCAAGAAACTCAAAAAGGGTTTTGAAGGGTGAGTAAATTCTTCATTTGTGGGTGAACTATCCCTTTAATGTAATCTTCCAGTTTAGTCTTAAATGTAATGTTGTTGTCAGTGGTCTCAAACTTAATTCCCGGAGGGCCACAGTTCAACAGATTTTAGCTCCAACCACCTCCAACTCAAACCTGTTTAATGGTGTTACCGACTCGGTCCCAGTCATTCCCCTCGCTGACCAGCAGAGGTCATCATTACCAGACTTCTAACATTACGTCATCCCAAAGACTGATTGCCACAAACACCTGCAGCTCATCTCATTGATCACCACACACACCTTTATAAGAAGCACAAACACTCACCTCAGTGCGAAGTCTTGTTCTGCCCCTGCAAACACTACTGAGTGTTCTACTCCTTGCCTGCTTTCCCTGTGGCTAGTGGTGGGCAAAGCGAGGCTTCATGAAACACTGAAACAGTCGAAGCAAATGTGTCGAAGCTTCGAAACGGTTCGAAACCCCACTCTACAGTGACATCTAGTGGTTAGTTTTTATGTATTGCACTGAAACAGCTGCAGCACATAACAGTTTAGCAAATTGAGGTATTAAAGCCCACTTTGTAACACTGGTCTTCAATTAATGCAGCGGAGCGGTTAAGGTGTCTGATTGCCGTCCAGGGATAGTAGGTTCGAATCCAGGCTATTACAGCCATTTTGAAATGCTTTAATACCAGTTGGTAATGCTTGCTCTTGAATCGTTTTGTTTCAACATTGGTCTGATATCCGAATAAACAATTTGTGAATAAATATGTCTTGTTTTGGTCTTAAAACAGGGTTGTTGCTAGATCAGAAACTGTGGCCTGAAGTTATCAAGAATTATTTATATTATTTATAAAGTTTCCCATTTATTGTATTTTATTAACGTCTACCCAAACCCTAAACCAAACCATCACAGTACTGTAAAAATATAAATTATTGTTTTACAGTGTTACAAAAATGATGCTAAATTGATGGCGTAACTGCAGCTGTATCATATTTTGGCTACATAAAACAGAAACATGATAAAAACACATTAAACCATGATTTCGAAGTATTTGTGGAAGTCGGGATTCGAACCCAAAAAGTCATTTGATGCATAGTAACATGGTGCACATGCACAGTCCACTAGGCCATATGAAGTGTGATTTGTCAGACCTTGGCAGCCAAATGGAGATTCGCCAGGTCTCGAAACGCTTCTAAGGGGATCAAATCGCTTTAGTCACGTGACCAAGTGTTTCGAAACACTTTAGTCACGTGACTTGGGTGCTTCGAATCATGCTTCTGTGCAGCGTTTCGAAACACTGGCGCTTCGGGATCTCGACACTGTGTCGAAACGTCAGTTTCACGTCAGCCATCCTTACCTGTGGCTTACCCGGACTGTTTATCAGCCTTGTCTTGCCTGCCGCCTGTCTCGAACCCAGCCTGAATCCCGACTTTGATCTGAGCCGCCTGCCTCTGACCCATGCCTGCTTATTCACTCTGTGTTTTCCTGCAGCCAGCCTATCAACTGAATACAACTGTGTTTGATGTGAGTCTGCACACAAGTAACATCTGTGTGCTCTTTATTGAACTCTGTTTAATAAACATACTGCAAATGAATCCCTCTGTGTCAGACCCTTCGTTACAAATAGTGTCTAGTAGTCTTGAACACCTTGATTAGTTGGATCAGCTGTGTCTGATTAGGGTTGGAGCAAAACTGTGCAGAGCTGCGGCCCTCCGGAAATTAAGTTTGAGACCTTTGTTATAGATAGTAGAAAGAGTTTGCTGGTCACCTTGATGTCTCTGTGTGCGATGTTCATGTCGTGCAGGTACTGGATGGCAGTGCCGATGTCTCTCATGATCTCAGAAGCCTCTGTGGGCACAGGACAGAAATCATACAATCACGAATCATTATTAGGGTAGAACAGTGAACATAAATCATCTCCAATATTCATTTCCTTTCTCAAAATATTAAGTGTACAATACAGTGGCTTCCTCTAAAATGATTACCTTATCAGATCAAAACCTTAACCATATTAGTGACTACGCTGTAAAACCCAACAGTCAACTTTATGAAATGAAATGAGTGTATTTAACTCAATGTACTGAAAGTTAATTCTACTCATTTGGAAAAAGTTTTGAACTCTGTGTTGTAAGTAATGAGTTAATTAAATACCTCATTACTTAAACTTAAATAGAGTAAGTTCACAGTACTCGTATAGATTCGTTTTTTTTTCAATCAAATGGTTTGCAGCCATCGGTTTCCTCAAACGGTTTGAGTTGCCTTAACTTATTGAGTTTTACAGTACTTAGTTAATTTGAGTTCTCTTCATTTATTGGGTTTTACTTTGCTCAAATTGCTTGGTTTACTTAAAAGGATTAAGTTCTCATTAGGTACTCATTAGGATTAGTTTTTGAATTTAAATGGTTTGTTGTAATCGGTTTCCTCAAATGGTTTGAGTTACCTTAACTCATTCGGTATTACAGTGTAAGCAAAATTATTCCAACTAAAATTTAACCAATTAATCAACTGAAATACACACTCAAAAATTATGCTTGCTGTTTGTTCAAATGACTTTAATGATGAAAGTTTTTTGGAGGGACAACTGTAAAAACAAGTTAACTTAATTCCTTCATGTTGTTCCAACACAAATTGATTGAGTGGAACCCTGCCTTTTTTATGGGAGAACTCATTCATTCATTCATTTTCTTGTCGGCTTAGTCCCTTTATTAATCTGGGGTCGCCACAGCGGAATGAGCTGCTAACTTATCCAGCAAGTTTTTACGCAGCGGATGCCCTTCTAGCCGCAACCCATCTCTGGGAAACATACACACACACACACACTCATACACTACGGACAATTTAGCTTAACCAATTCACCTGTGCCGCATGTCTTTGGACTGTGGGGGAAACCGGAGCACCCGGAGGAAACCCATGCGAACGCAGGGAAAACATGCAAACTCCACACAGAAACGCCAACTGAGCCGAGGCTCGAATCAGCAACCCAGCGACCTTCTTGCTGTGAGGCGACTTCGCCCTTTATGGGAAAGCTAATTATTCCTAATCATGTTTTTGTTATTCAAATGTTGTAAACTGTAATTATGATTTATTGAAATAAAGGGAAAACAACTTGATCAGCATATTCGTATTTAACAAACAAGCTAACTAAAGAACGTTTAGACATTTTTTTAAACAACAAATTCACTTCCCTAATTAACCAACAAGTGAAAAGTATATGAGAAGTGATCCTCCCTGTCATATGTATTGCTGGCTAACAAATATGGTATAATAACTTCCTCAAAATTACCAACCAATATAAATTATGACAAATTATTTTCCTCATCATATTCATAGTAAACTTATATTTTCATATTCGTCATATTCATTCGGCTACAAAATTAATGGAAAATATACGGCAGATTATTCTAGGGACTTTACATGGAGATACAGAATTAGCATTATTTACTGTAACTTCCTCTCCATTTTATAGCTGACCAACTAAACACATAACTCCATTCTTACATAGTGTGTCTGTAAAGCAACTTGAATGCTACATACCCTTTTGTGTGTGTGTGTATGTGTGTGTGTGTGTGTATGTGTATGTGTGAATGTGTTTTTGTGACATATCAGGACACAAATCTGTATAATGGCATACTGTAGGTATGACACAGGTATTACAAGAAGGTGGTGAAATATGAGGACATTGCTGATGTAGAAAAACAATGGAAACCTACTGTATGTAATGTCCCCACAATTCACAGAAACAAACGTGTGTGTGTGTGTGTGCGTGCGTGTGTGTGTGTGTGTGAGTGTGTGTGTGTGTGTGTGTGTGTGTGTGTGTGTGTGTGTGAGAGTGAGAGTGTGTGGATGCGTGCACGCACCTTGTATTCATAACGTTATGGGGACCCTTTAATGTCCCCACAAGCATAGTAAATTTTTACTAGCTTAGCTACTTTTAACTTAGTAACTTTTTATTTTTAACCTAGTGAGCACAATTTTTGGTCCCCATGAGAAGAATCGCTCATAAATGAAACAGAATTAAGTATTTTGACATTCTAAAACTGCATGTGTTCTGATGGTTGAGGAGAAGGTTGGGAGAATATACAGTGTGTACATTATAAAAACCATTATGAAACGCAGCAATTGTGTGTGTGTGTGTGTGTGTGTGTGTGTGTGTTGCAAAACATACATAACTCACCTCGCTCTGTGAAAGCTTGGTCACCTCTGGCCTGAATTCTGCTGAAGAGCTCTCCTCCTTCCATACTGACAAACACACACACATATATACACACACGTTCAATAATTATCCAGCTTAATGCACAAATACACAATCACAATAAGTTGCATTCCTTTCCCAGCTGAGATTTTTTTCTAACATAGCTACGTGGTTAATAAATAATGAATCACATCATTGCCAAAAATGTCCAAAAGCAGGAGGAAGAGCGGAAATGAGTTCTAATGAATGACTGGAGCTCTTCTGTGTGTGTGTGTGTGTGTGTAAGTGTGTGTGTGTGTGTGTGTGTAAGTGTGTGTGTGTGTGTGTGTGTGTGTGTGTGTAAGTGTGTGTCTGCCTGTGACTGTCGCTCTCTGAGAGGAGCACTTAATCTTTCAGATAAAGCCCATAGCAGCACTTCATACAACACTCAGAGCTGCTGCTTGATGAAACACCCCATCAACTTTAAATCAAAGCTCTGTTGCTTTCTGTTTAAGTCTGTTAAAGGTCCGGTGAAATTAAGATCAAGTTTTTTAAATGTTAGTATCAGTATGTTAGTCTCAAGGATATATGCAAGTGTGGGACAAAACAGTGACAAATTCACATTTATCATATATAAACATTCTAAGCTTGCTGTTTGTCACTTTATAAATCATTCATTAATTTTCCTTCAGCTTAGTCCCTTTATTCATCAGGGGTCGCCACAGCGGAATGAACCACCAACTTATATGCCTATAACATATGTTATAAAGCAGCTACAACCCAGTACTAGGAAACACCCACACACTTACATTCAAACACACTCCAGTGCTTCCCACAGGTTTGAAATATATATGCAGTGGTAGCCGGATTGAAACACCTTTTACCCACAGCACATATATAGTCAACTACATGCGACTAATAAAAAAACAATGTGATTTATAACTTTGTTTTTATTTATTATGGTTGTTTTTAAGTACCCATGTTTACCTTAAATAAAAAGAATGTAATATACAGATTTGTAGCTGTTGATTACTTTTCAAAACCTCACCATCTCCAAACTGATGATTCATTTTTGAGTTTTGTTACATCTGCTATGATTAATTCAAGTCGAGATTCAAATGAATCAACTTGAAATTATAACTGAATCAGGACATCTGGATTAATACCCAACCAGCCCTACATATAAAAATAATACACTCATAATGTGAAAATATGTAGTGTAGTGTACTTTATTTAGTGCACTTTAAAGCTGCAATCTTTCACACTTGGTGTCCTCTTCATCCTAGTGGTCAAGTGATCAAAGTACACATTTTTTTTCTCAAAAATTATATTTTAAAAAGAAATGAATATTACAATAATTATATTTAAACAATATTTTGACTTCAGTGTGTTTTTGGGTTGTTATGCTGGCCTCTCATGGATCAATAAATATGATGCTAAAATTTACAGTATATGTGGAAAGTCCTTGCAAGTGTCTTAAAGTCGATCTGTTGAATCATTTGTTCAAATGGTTTACTCAAAATGATGATGCGGTGGCGCAGAAGGTAGTGCTGTCGCCTCACAGCAAAAAGGTTGCTGGTTCGAGCCCCGGATGAGTCAACTGGCGTTCCTGTGTGTTCGGGTGGGTTAACTCCAGGTGCTCTGGTTTCCCCCACATTTAAAGGCATGCAGTACAGGTGAATTGGGTAGGCTAAATTGGTCATAGTGTATGAGTGTGAATGAGTGTGTGTGGATGTTTTCCAAAGATAACTTGAAGCTTGAAGGGCATCCGCTGCGTTTAACATATGCTAGATAAATTGGCGGTTCATTCCGCTTCGTTGGTCTTTAGGAACGGATCATTGATAAACTGACTCAAATGATTTGCACAGAAATAATTACTTGCCAAAATAGGAAATCAAAATTAGATTAATAAATATAAATAGGATCAATCTGGGGCGTCACGATGGCGGAGTGGTTAGCACAATCGCCTCTCAGCAAGAAGGGCGCTGGTTCGAGCCCTGGCTGAGTCAGTTGGCATTTCTGTGTGCAGTTTGCATGTTCTCCCCGTGTTGGCATGGGTTTCCTCCGGGTGCTCGGTTTCCCTCACAAGTCCAAGAACATCCAGTATAGGTGAATAGGATAGGCTAAATTGTCTGTAGTGTATGAGTGTGTATCTGATGAGTTGCAGCTGGAAGGGCATCCGCTGCGTTAAACATATGCTGGATAAGTTGTCGGTTCATTCCGCTGTGGCGTCCCCAGATAAATAAAGGGACTAAGCCGAAAAGAAAATGAATGAATGATAAATAAGGCCTCTTGTTTGCTGAACTGTTTTACAAAATTGATATTTTGTAATACACAATTGCAGACAAGCTTTTCCACTTATATTTGGGAAGATTTCACTCTTGCTTGTGTTATATTATTAAAACATTACATATAAAAAAGAGAGATATTTGTAAATAGCCAAAATGAATTTACAATCTTTTAAAATAATTATCAAAATACACACTGATGACTCAGACTAGACTACACTCTCTTAATACCATCATATTTGATAGGTAGTTTCGTTTAATACTTTTGAAAACTCGAAACTGAAATAATGCAGTCTAACTAAAAGAGAATTTAAAAAAATGATATTATTAGCGGAAAAGAGAAGTGAAACCTCCATTCAGAACAAGACTGTGACACAAGATCTTTTTCCCCCATGTTGTATTTCTGTCAAAAAGAATTTAAAAAAAAGCCACTATTCAAGGAGCTTGACTGTACTATTTGAGCTGGACTATTTCTGGAAGCCGAGCATGATGGGAAATGACGTTTTAGCAGTGACAGGACTCACCATTCCATGATTATGAGAAGACACTTTTTCCCACGATACATGTTTTCATAGAGGCTGAGGATGCGGACTATATGCTGCCCTCCAGACACTCGCCAGTGTAGTTCAACTTCCCTCTGAGCTTTAGGACACTCGTACAGAATCTAAAGAAATCAGAAAACACATGCAGATCATCACCTTTTTGTATACTTGATATAGATGTTCAGTGTTCATGTGTTACAAGTATTTACTAGACATTAATGCATTTATTTTGCAAGGATAAACTGATTAAAAATGAGAGTGAATGCATTGAAGAAATTCCTGTTTTTACTCAATGAATAAACGTTATTTTTTAGACTTCATTCATTAGACTTTATTCAGAAATATTTTTTATTTTTAAAAATCTAAAATAAATTTATCACAGATTTCATTAAAACCGTTAAAAAAAGTAAAAAATTACACACAAAATGAGGATATGTGGCCCTGGACTTCTAAACAATCCAACCCAGGCTCATTCTGAAAGCGTACTGTTGCTACTTTTTTTGTGATTTTTGTTTTCACGAATCCACCAGAGGCTGCTGTGTATGCTTTTTCAGATCTCAAATTTGAGTACCATTCGCGCCTGCTGTTCTCATCTAAATCCACCAGAGGCCCCTGTCCTGACTGAATGACAGACCGAATGACTGACCCACCTTCCTCCTTCCCTAAACCCAACCAATAGTGTTTTCAAAACCACCGGTTGACTAGCGCACCCATTTCTCTTAACCCAATTGACTTCTTTAAAAAAAATCCAGAAAAGGAAAAGCCCTCACCTGATGTTTGCCACGTTTTCAGATTTTACCACATTCTCACCCTGTTATTTACTTTTTTATTTCATTTCATCAGACTCAAACCCGCGGCCAACTCGTGGTCTATTTACATCTCAAGTCTGCCAACGAGCCACTGGACAAACTGGTAACAGCTGGAAAGCTGTCTTTTCAGAGGTAAGTGGGCAGCCTGTAAGCATGCAAAGCAACAGCATCATGCTGCCCTGTATCATTCATTTGAAAGACTAAATGCAGCCATACCGTCACCTGAATTATAAGGTTCTATCTGACATTTTTGTCAAAATTGAGCTATTGACATATTTTTATTAAATGACAACTTATTTACATTATGAGATGTTCTTATATAAGTTGTTTACATTTTAAGACTTTTTATTTAAAAACAAATGTTACACACATTTGCTATGGATTGCAAAAACTTTAAAGTTCAATATCTCAAAGTCATTCAGAACGCACACAAAACCTTATAATTCCAAGGTGATGATACATACCTCAGGCTAAATACTTCGCGATCTCCAAAAATGTATATAGGGCTGCGTTTTCAGAATGAGCCTATGCTGCATTTACTTATTATTAAATAAAGATTCATCATATGAATAAATCATAAACTTTTGACAGGCATTTTTTGGCTTTTTTTATGTCACGCACGCTGACAGTTTTAACCCTGAATTGTTCTGAACATTCCTTTAATAAAAGTCCAACACATTCCAGTCGCTTTCAGCCCATTAAAGAAGAACAGTTATGCAACAGCTTGTTTCATCTAAAAACAAAAGAAAATTTCTATTCACTTTATGCAATTTACCACAGAGTCTGAACAGAAAGTCATTAATTGCTCTTTCTGTGTGTTCGTCCTTTCTCTTCCCTGAAGTGTGAAATCACACACAAGGCCAGAGTGAGACCTTGACATAGCAAATGCATCCCATCACAGTGTATTTTTGGTGCCTGAAACATTCTGCTGCAGTAACACTCAGCTTAATCTTCTGTTTAAGCAATTTGTGTCCCTTTTAGGCAACATGACGCATGTTATCGTTGATGCTGATTGTGGAAGTTTGCTATAATACAACAAGACTAGTTGGTAATCACACTAGAGGACGCAGGGGTGTGTCTTTGCATTGCATCATATTCACAAAAGTAATTTTATATACAGATGAAGTCAAAATTATTAGCAGCAAATCACAAAATTCATTTAGTTCACAGAAACTTTTGTGCCCTGAAAATGCAGCATGAAACACAGGAAGAATCGACACGCACTATGTGCACTTAACTGAAGTTTGGAAGTGCAAAATATATACCACATAACCCAAATCATCAAACTTAATGACAAACGAGAGACATTTTTTTAAAAAGAGTCCCTTATTTATTTATTTTTTAACATTAACGAACATACCTACAGTAGATAGGGTAGGACAAATCTAGCAAACGTGTTAATTGTTAAATGGTTGAAATATTGCTGGTATATGAAACAATCCAATTATATTTAAATATAATGTACTTTCAAAGACTTAGTAAAATTAATATATGAACATTATTAGTTTGCTGTTGTTTAAAAACTCCAGTTTTGATGATATACACTACCTGGCAAAAGTCGCCAATTCAAGTTTTAGGAACAACAAATAATAACTTGACTTCTAGTTGATCATTTGGTATCAAAAGTGGCTAATATTAAAGGCAACGGCCTCTAGATTACGCTTATTTTACCAAAAGAAAATATGATCTTTGATTTTGAGTTATTTAATTAGGACAGTAAGGTCTGACTTTGTCTAGACAAAAGTCTTGTCACTTAACAGAAATAAAGTTCAGTATAGAAAATATAGTCATGGTGCAGTGGATAAAGAATTAATTCTGTGTATGACTCCCATGAGCTTGGAGGACTGCGTTCATAAATCTCTGCAATGACTAACTTATTAATAAAGTCATCTGGAATGGCAAAGAAAGAGTTCTTGCAGGACTCCCAGAGGTCATCAAAATACTTTGGGTTCATCTTCAATGCCTCCTCCTTCGTCTTACCCCAGACATGCTCAATAATGTTCATATCTGATGACTGGGCTGGCCAATCCTGGAGCACCTTGACCTTCTTTGCTTTCAGGAACTTTGATATATTTATGTCAAAATAAAACAACAGTTATTCTGATGCATATTTGTTATAATATATAAAATAATAAGTGATTACACAAAATTGGATTATATTTTAAATGATTAAATACTTGATAGTGCTAACTGCTAAAGTATAAAGGTTTAAAATGACAATGAGTATTTTGGGATACAACAAGATCCTTAAACTGAGCCTTTTTATGTCAAATGATTCTTGAAGGGTGGCATAGTGACTGTCGCCTCACAGCAAGAAGGTCTCTGGTTCAAGTCCGAGCTGGGTCAGTTTGCATTTCTGTGTGGAGTTTGCATGTTCTCCATGTGTTGGCGTGGGTTGGGGTGCTCCGGTTTCTCCCATAGTCCAAAGACATGCGCTATAGGTGAATTAAACTAAATTGGCCATGGTATATAAGTGTGAATGAGTGTCTATGGGTGTTTCCCAGTACTGGGTTGCAGCTGGAAGGGCATCTGCTGTGCAAAACATATACTGGATAAGTTGGTGGTTCATTCTGCTGTGGAGACCCCTGATGAATAAAGGGACTAAGCCGAAGGAAAATGAAATGAAAATGATTCCTGATTTAAACATGTCTGGCAACATTTTTGACAAATAAACTATTGTTACGTTGACATTTTAGTTGGTATCCTCTGTAAATCATGATAAAAAATATGCTTAAAAACTAAATACTAAATAAATTATTAAAAAAAACAGTATTAGACTTTAAAGTTTTGACCTATGAGAATTTTCCAATATCTTCATTTGTGTTTGCTACTCATTGGTGTAAATATTACAACTTATATTTGACTCAAATAAAACCAGGCAGATATCACCACATGAAAGAATCCCGCTATATCCATTTACGCAATTTAAAACACTTTAGCAGCTGTTTACATGCAAGTCAACAGAAATGGGTTTCTGGTTTTAATTTCTACCAATTAAGCCCGAAAGCGGTTTGAGCCACTTGCAGAGGCGTGAACTGCATGCAATTTCATTTGACCCCCACCCACGCCGTCTCTGTCTGTGCAGATGATAAACTAAAAGTTCACAGCATGTGAATGTGGGTGAACAAAGTTTGCTTTCCGACTAACAGCATCCGAAAGACAGTTTGAGTCATTTAACAGAGATGCCCGTGGGCTGGTAGTGTTGTAAATGTCTGACTGAAGTAACCTTTATAGTTCAGTCTTGATTCACAGATACAGCAACCACCTACAAAAAAAACTGCTGTAGAATCAAAGGGGAAGCGACGTCAGGAAACTCCTTTTACAACAAAAACACAGAACAAAAGATGTGGCTGGAAGAAAACCGCCAGAGTGTCAAATAACACACACACACATATATGAAATCACATGTGCACGCTGGGTTTTGCTGCATAAGCTTTATGGGTAATCTTGTTAAAGGATTCATTTCAGCACTGCCCAATGGTAACAAACTAACAAAGAACACTTATTAGTAGTGTTTTCTGAGGAAAGCCTTACTAATATTGCACACACATTTTAGATTATCACAAACAGCATGGCAACTCCCAGAAAACCTTGGATATTGTAAAGTAAATAACTAAGAATACTATGGCAAGTACTCTAAACACCATAGAAACTGCAACACCTTTCCAACCACCCAGAATCCCCTAGGAACAGCATAGCAACACCCTATCAACTGCCCTGACTCCGCATAGAAACACATAAATAACCACAGGATTTGCACAGCTACACCCTGACAACCTCTCAGAACACACAATCAACTATGAAGCATTATCAACACCTTGGCAACACCCTCCAAAAAAGCTCTAGAAACTGCTAAGCAGCACCCTGACAAATGCTGGAACAACTTAGAAACTGCATAACAAACATCAGAAAAAACTGAAAAAGCAACAACCTGACAACCGAACAGAACACCCTAGAAACGGCTTAAAACACCTTGGCAACCACCCCAAACACCCTAAGACTTACATGGCAACACCTTGGCAACCATCCCAAACACCTTAGCATAGTGGTGGGCAAACTTTTTAGACCCGAGGGCCACATCAAGTTTTGCAAACCAAGTGAAGGGCCGCATGTCAAATTCTTTAAAAAAATAACTTTTATTTATAGTAGCAGTAGGCATGGAACATGTAATATCGGACAGAAACATGTCACATTAACACAAAACAGATTTAGTTTTTATATTTTTACGTCAAATTTGCTATTTTGCTATTTATATTTGCTTATCAATCATCATTAAAAACAAAAAAAAACAATCCCCTATAAAATGTAATAATAATAATAATAATTTTTACAGTGGAGAATAGAAAAGATATTGTTTGATAGAAAAAAATCTCATATTAACACATTAAAAATAATTCTTAAAGTTTACTATTCAGTCAAATTTACAATAATCTATTTTCTAGATTAGAATCTGCTTTTAGAATATCCAGATCAATCATCATAAAACTTGATGAAACCACAAATCTTTAATAAAATAACTTTTTAAAGTGGTTGTATGCATAGAAAATATATTCTATGACAAAAAATAACACATTTAACCAACAATAATTATATAATTTGAGTCAAATGTACAACAATCTGATTTGAGCGTGTATTAATATGCTCATATCAATCATTATAAAACTATGAGATAAAATGGGAAAAGAATCCTAGTCTTTGGTATTCCAAGTCATGTTATTATGAGTGTGTTAATGTGAACAATGAGCCTGGTCCCCTCTCTTGGCAAGGATGTCTAAGTCTAAAGTCTGCTATGGTTATACGCAGGGTACATAAGCAGCGCGCAAAACCCTCGCGGCTGTTAGTAAACGATTTAAAAGAGGCGCGTCTCAACGCATAAAGTGCGTTCAGTGTGATCAGCCCCTTAGGTTGTATTCTTTAAAAACAGCAATACTTTCTCGGCATATTAGACCTACTGCTTTTTTTGACTCAAATTTATTTATTTATTTTTTTGTCTGACTCCTTTTTAGACATTAACGGTCGAGTGCATTTTAAAATCCAAGAGTGTGTTCTAATTCTACTGGTTGCGCTAATTGTATCAAATGCAATACTGCCATCACATGGCGTTTGTAATTGCATAATAAATTGACTAATTCTGAACCAAACCGTTACTCAGAAGCAGCATTTTAAAAACTCCCTCGGGGGCCGGATGAAAGTGTTCAGCGGGTCGCATATGGCCCGCGGGCCGTAGTTTGCCCACCTCTTGGGCCTAGCACTTGCATATCAACACCCCAAAACACTCTAGAAACTAAACAGCAAACACCATGCTGCAAACAGCAACACCGTGGCACCTTCTCAATAACCATGTAACTGCATAGCGACACCTTGGCAACCACCCCAAACACCTTGGACCTGCATAGCAACACCCCAAAACAATATAGAGACTAAACAGCTAACAACATACTAAACACAACACAGACTCGTTCTGAAAACATAGTATTTCTGGAGACCGTGAAAAACGTCCCAGGAGGTAAGTATTTTTGCAGTTTTTATTTTCGCGTATCCACGAGAGGCCGCTGTGTGCAATTTTTCGTATCTCAAATTTCACTTGCGAGTGCCACTTGTGCCCTCGCGTAAACCCACCAGAGGCCGCTGTCGAGTGACTGTCTGTCTGTCTGACTGAATGACGGAATGACGGAATGGCCGACTGGCCAAATGACTGACCCACCCTCCTCCTTCCCTAAACCCAACCAAAAAAAATAAAAATTGAAAATTGAAAATAAAACTATTTTGAAACCTTCATTTTTTTTATTTTAATAAGAAACAGATTTTTTTTTAAGTTTCCGGGCTCTTATAGTACGCCAGTTGAAGCACATTTCTGAAACTTTATAGCTAATCTAAGCCAACAGCACCATCTTTTCTCCAGCAGGCACAGGACAACAACATGATGTCAGATTGTTGATGTACTTCAACATCATGGAGACGTTGCATCTTGTTAGGAAATGAAAATCAGGTTTACGGAAGAACCTAACCTAAAATCAATCAAATATCAACATCTAATGATGTTACAGCTTGATGTTGTGTTGACGTTACCACTTTGACATCTATCAGACATTGTATTTCAGCCATACCTGACGAATAAATGTCAGTTTTTTGACATCAATATGATTTAAGATGTTGGCTCGACGTTGGATTTTGGTCACTTTCCAACACAACCTAAATTCAACCAAATATCAACGTCATTTGATTTTGACATCATTATTGTACATCAAAATAACAATATCCTTAGACGCTGTCTAGACATTGAATTTTGTTCATCTAACACCACGACCTAATTCTAACCTAACATATTAACATGATGTTGTGTGCCTGCTGGGTTGGGTCATTTTAAAATTTACACAAAAAGTGTAGAGCCTCAGATCTGAAACCTGTATTTTTAAGAGTGTAATTAATGAGTTCACAGGAAAATAATCATACATTTTATGTTGGAGTCAGAGATTGATTATATTGACTGTTCAAGCTTTATGGCTGCATTTAATTTCCTGACTCTACAGCCACAAGATTTAATAGTCTCAGCAGTAAAATGAACTGCAAGACGAGTCTATAGACGTCCATCCGGCTGATTTTCTGTTAAGTAAATAACATATTCATGTTTCTTTAGCTTATTTTCTGATTTATCAGAGGCCACCACAGTGGAATGAACTGTCAACTATTCAAGCATATGTTTTACAAAGCGGATGCCCTTCCAGCTGCAACCTACTACTGGGAAACACCCATAGACTAATTCACACACACACACACACACACACACACACACACACACACTCATACACTATGACCAATTTAGTTCATCCAATTCCTTTGCATGTCATTCCGGAGAAAACCCGAGCCAACACAGGGAGAACATGCAAACTCCACACAGAAAAGCCAACCAGCCCAGCTGGGATAGCGACAGTGCTAACAACTTGCTGTGAGTCGACAGTGCTAACAACTAAGCCACAAAGTTACATTAGACTTGGGCTGTCTCCAAATTTTGATACCGTCAAACCTCCTCCCTATTTTACCCCAGTATACGGTATTACTGTAAACATTTTTTTTTTAATTATGTCGTAAGGCTCAGACAGTGTCACCGAAGTATTGGCTTGTGCCTAAACAGTTCAGAAACTGAATACCAAACACTAAAACAGAAACAATAACAAAATAACATTACACTGTAAAAAAAGCCAACTTACAAATAGTTGACTCAGTTTAAAATCGTAAGTTAGATGGACATATTTTTGAGCTCAGAGTTAAATTTACTCAAAAAAACGATTTAACTGCATATTTGGAACTGTTTGTTCTCCGTTGAGGAGACTTTGAATTTTCATTTCTTCATTTCAGCGTTTTCCAATGTAAAAAATAAAAAGCTGAGTCAACTTAAAGTATTAAAGCAACCGGCTGCAAAGAAATTTTGAGTTTATTAAGCTTCAGTGGTTTAAGTTGTGCCAAATTATTTAAAAAATATACTTGACTTAAAACAGCCATTTCAGTCAACTTAAAAAAATATTTAATAATATAATAAAATAATAAACTTTAACCACTGAATCTTAATAAACTCCAAATTTCTTTGCAGCCGGTTGCTTTAAAACTTTAAGTTAACTCAGCTTTTTATTTTTTACAGTGTAGCAACAAATAGTAGTTTATAAAAAAGTGCAAATTCAAAAGTCAAACAGAATTAAATGAACATATCGTTGTACTGACTAAATGTTGTTGGTCCTGCATTGGGAGGCATTGAAACTTTTTGCACTGAGTGAACTCAGGTCCATCCTCACAGATGTGAGTGGATAGTGGTTTCATATATGCAATCCTAAGTCTGAGGTATTTCCATCTCTCGTGGTCACATTTTTGTTGCACAATTTGTAAATTGCCAGGTTTGTATTTACCGGTCGAAACCCAAAATACTGCCAAACTGCAGAAGTTGTGTTCTTTTTCTAGACCAGGTCACTTGGTGCGTGACTCACTATCTTTCCCCACCTCTCTCTTCCTCCTCCATGCTGTCCTATGATGACAAGCACACATAAGCCTTTTAGGCATTAAAATAAATTATATTTATTATTTAATCCTAGTCTCCTATATAAGTTTGTTTTTTGTGACGGTATAACGGTATTGAAATTCGCGGTATACCATATTACCGCCAAGCCTAAGTTACATTAATTTTGTTAAATCACAAGTTTGAACGAGATGCATGGATGTTATTTGCATCCATATTGTTCATATTTATAGTCATTTATTTATACTACATTACCAGTGTAGTCAATTATGCAGTCATTTTTTTTAAATGTTAAGTGGAATGCTTTCATTTAGATGTTACCGAATGAAGTGCATTTTTATGTTTTACAGTAAATTATTAATAACAGCAGTGACTGTATCCAGAGACTTTCGGTGACCACAGTTTCCTTAAAAAACATTGCATGACTAAGTGAGTGGGGGTTTTACATCTAGTAGCCCCATTTCAGTTTCACCTCAGAAATGTGCAGGGGTTTTGCCATTTACATCTGTTTTGTCGTCTGAAGAGCCTCCGCTTGATTTATTGGTGGTCAGTGTAATCATAACCGCCTCACACTTGGTTTTTGGTCAAACAGAGACACGCATGAGTGTTTATATTACTTTTAATGTTTGTCCAAGTCACGTTTTATGATAACACGTGAAACATGACACTCTGATCAGTCTAAAATAAGGCCCTTGTAAAAGACACCACAGCAATCTTTAATAAAAACTATTCTTATCTCTCGTAATCCTACACTGTTTACTGAGTCTATTGTAAAAAAAAATGGGGCTGAGTTTAATTGATTAAAATCCTTAAATGAACTTCTACAGACCTGTGCAGTTATTTAAATATATTTCATTATTAAATATATTGGTCCCACTTTATATTAAGTGTCCCTAACTACTATGTACTTACATCAAAAATTAAATTCAATGTACTTACTGTGTTTGTTTATAATGTTTTTGACACTTGTGGTGCTTTTGAGTTGGGATAGAGGTTGGGTTATGGACAGGTTTGGTGGTATGGGTAGGTTTAAGGGTGGGTTAAGGTGTAAGGGATGGTCAACAGTGTATTTACAAATGTAATTACAAAAGTCAATCACAGATGTAATTACATACATGTATTTAATCAAGCATAAGTACACAGTAAATACATGTATTTACAATAAGTACATTGTAACAAACTATTAATTCCTATGTAAGTACATATTAGTTAAGGCCACTTAATATAAAGTGGGACTAATATATTTGGTATATTTTTAATTGTATGTAATATAGTGATTTATTAAAACTAAATACTATATATAATTGTTGCATTTAATGTAAAAAAATCTTATTGCATTGTAATAATTTAATGCAATGTAATTTACCATAACTGTTACTTTGAACAACAGTCCCTCCTGGAGTCCAATGGTTAGTAAGATAACAAAATAAATACATTTTACGGGATCAAATAAAATCGCAAGAGCTGAATTAAATAATGCCATCCGTTTAGAGAAAAGCCGTCAATTCAAACCACAAAAATATTTTGTAAATGTCCTCGCAAAATGCTGGAGAGACTGTTTAAATAGATTCATACAAAATTAATTCAATACATTAAACATTTAAGATATTTCATTTTATTTTATGACAATTATTCCTTCATTCATTCCTTTTTCTTCGGAATGAACATCCAACTCCTCCAGCATATGTTTTACACAGCGGATGCCCTTCCAGCCGCAACACAGTACTGGGAAACACCCATAGAATCTCACATGCATACTCATAAACTATGGCCAATTTAGTTTATTCAGTTTACCTACCACATGTCTTTGAACTGTGGGGGAAAACGGAGCACCGGGGGAGAACATGCAAACTCCACATAGAAATGCCAACTGACCCAGCCGGGACGTGAACCAGCGACCTTCTTGCTGTGAGGAGACAGTGCTAATCACTGAGCCACCATGCTGCCCCCATTTACTCAGCTTATTTAATTTATGGCTGTTGCATGTATATTGGACCTACACTGAGGTCGAGTCTGCTGATCACTACAAATTCATTCGCTCCATGCTGTGCAATGTGACACAGTTTTACCATGGATTATAAGAACTGCCGCATAATAATACAGATGACATGCTAAGATGCTTAAGTATGATAAAATAATGTTTAAAGCAAGCACAGGTCACAGAGTTTATGAAGAAGTCCATAAATTGAGACGTTATTCCACTGCAAAGACTGAGGCACAGCTGATGATGGCACAGTTTGATGTTTGGTTGACCAATCAGCAGAGAGGGGCGTGTATAATTTCCGCCCACACAGAAAACCAATTATACGTGGGTACACGGACCAAATCACTACTTTCTTTTTTATTCACGTTTACCATACTGTCCCAACTTTTTCTGATTTGGGGTTGTATTTAAAAATATATATTCTCATCTTCGGAAATATACGTTACTTTTAAACTATGATGTAAGAATGGGACTGTGTTTGAGTTTAATTTATTTCACTGTATTATATATTTGATCCTCCTTAAAAATGAACTTCTAGAGATTCATGATAAAAGTCAGCCTTCTCTGTATCTCCCGGAGGGGGGAGCAAGTTTCATCCCTGTTGCAGTGAAAACATGAAGGGCCGGCCAGATGAACCAGGACTGAACAAAGACTGAAAACTGAACAATGGCAGGATCCTGAATGTAGGATCTGTGTGGAAAGATGAACAGACAGTGAACAGTGAGCGAGCCAGTGCCAGAGCTGTAATATGAACCAGTCAAGCATACGGTGCTGACTGACTGCACAGTGGAAATGGTGAAAGCCTCTTTTCCAACACACTGCTTCATTTGATTATGCTAGAGAAAACTGCTCAAGCAGGGTTATGATTAATTTATGTGAATTAAAACTGTTCAATTTATTAATCTAACACTAATGTTAACTGTTATAAAAATAATTTATTATAATAATTATTATAAATATATTTATTAAAATGATTTCATTTAAACGAGAACAGGTTTTGATAAAATTGTTTAATTTACTATATAATAGTATTTTAAGTTATGTCAAATAATATTGTAATGTAATTTTTTACAATTATATGCATTAAATCTAATGGGATCAATATATGATTTTTTAACACAAACCAAAGTATTTTTAAAAAGATAATCATAAAATATTTTAAGTAGCATTATATTTATATAATACAGCAATTTCATAATTTGTTAATAGAACACTATTATTATAATATAATTTGATATAACATGATAACTGTATAAAAAATTGTATACAAACTGGACCGTAAAATATTACAATATACATACAATTAGAATTATACCAATTATAAATTATTACAAGTCAATTAGTCCGTAAAAAATTGTATTTATTATACTTTCTAAATAATATATTCAGTTTAATATACTCATTGATATTATTATATTTATATGAACAGATTGGTGCAGCATATAAATTTGACACCCAGTGGTTAAACTAGGTATCGCACTCCTGGATTAAAACAAACGCAAGCGCATGTTGCCAGATTAACGACACCTACATGAGTGTGCCTGACTATCGAGCCTAAAGGCTTATTTATGTCGTGTTCTCTATAAAAGCAACGGCATACAATATAAGACATATTTTCCATATTAAAAGGAGTTTTTGTTCTAACCAACACCTGAAATGTATATTTTAGAAACAGCTTCTATTTCTTGCAGCTGAACAACAGAAAACTGCCAATGATCACCTCAGGTACACCTCATGTGCTTTCAGTGTTAAATGCTAACAATGTAAGTTTGAATACCATTTTATATTACATTTAATGCCATATACTGAAAGCAGCAGCAGCTAGTTCACCTCAGATCTTGAAAATAAAATACTGTTATAATAACTAATAACTGTTTGAAATTGAACTTTAGAACTGTAAAATAATGCAAACCAACACATATCAGTGATTCAGCATGTACATTTACTAATGTTAAAGAGGTTTGTTATATATTAATTAGATTATAAATCTGACCATTTCGTTGGAGTGCAGTAAGTGCACTATTCTGTGCTTCTGTATTTAAATTTGTGCCGTTTTTCGTCTGGTGCAAACAGCCAAATTGCTTTTCACTGGGTATCCTGTCACATAAAATGTAACCTGCTCACCAAATGATTACGTTCATAATATTTCGGTTACACTTTACAATAAGGTTCATTAGTTAATGCATTTTCGAACATGAACTAATCATGAACAACACTCGTACAGCATTTATTAATCATAATTGAACATTTACTAATGCATTATTAACATTCAAGTCCATGCTTGTAAACATTTGTTAATGCACCATGAGTTAACATGAACTAACAATGAACTACTGTATTTTCAATAACTAACGCTAACTAACATGAACAAATACAGTAGTAAATGTATTGTTCATTGTTTGTTCATGTTAGTAAATGCATTAATTAACAATAACTAATGAACCTTATTGTAAAGTGTGACCAATATTTCTATTATTTGCTAATTAATAACCTCATGTGGATCTCTGAATCTGCATCTCATTTCAGAGTCTGCTACTGTCCACCGGATGTCGCATTTCTGTCACGGATGCAAATGAGAGGCTTTCTGACTGAATGAATGAAATATTCACATCCGGTTGGAGAGAACGCTGGCGCAGGGTGGCTGCCGCTTCTCTGACCGGTTTCGTTTATTTTATTTTATTATTATTTATTCTTCTTTTTAATAATCTAGCTAGTTTTTTAGCGATTTGGGTTTCAGAAAAGCGCATTATAAATAAAATGTATTATTATTATTATTAAATATGCTGTTTTCCACCAAGGCAACCCTGGGAGTTGAAATATAATTGGCTAAACTGGCATTGGGCAGGTTAAAGGAACCAAAACAAAGACTGCGTTCGGGTATGTAACGCACATTTTCAAAGCAGAATATCTGACTTCAGCATTGTTTTTCAGATAAACAAGAATGTTCACTCAGCATGTTTCTTAAATATCTGCAAACATATTATGGTGTTTTTATGCTTGAGAAGAGTCCATCAATAATCCACCAATAGGCTGCTGTTCCTAACTTAAATATATTTGTTACACAATAGGCAAAGCACCTATTATCTGGGATGTAAAAAAATTATATATAAAAAACAGAGTTGCATTTATTTGTCCTGGGAAGAAGCTGACCTTTCACGCTTAGATTATTTCCCTTCTCTAAACAATAATTTCAATTGTTTTAAACAACCAAACTAAAAACTTCCACTGCGGATGTAAATGCAACGTATAGATATTGCAAGATAGAGTCCCCAACAGCAGGGTAATAAATATATCGCACAGGTTCGATCAGGCCATATAACATATCTTTCCCTCGCTGGCAGCGGTTCAAGTTCAATATGGGAAATCAGGAGTAAATTAAATGAATAAGATTTAAGGGATGGCTGCCGCCCAGCTAAACAGAGTGGATTAAACGGCACACAAACACTCACATTTAGCCATCAACCTGCTACTTAATTAAAAGACAGGGAGATCGACAGCACTGCCCTATGTCTGTTTACCCTGTAATTAAAAACAGAGGGGATATTGGGCAATAAATGACTCCTGAATGACTCATGAGATCAGGTCAGTTGTGTCCTGGTACAATGACATTCGTTTAGGACTGCACAATAACTTACAAAAGGGCCTATGAAATCTGTTTTATTAGTTGCCCTCTTTTTCCCATTTTTCTCATTTAAAAATGTTTGTTAATTCCTTTAAATAAAAATTCGGCACATTTTTGGCCTTTACTGTGATAGGACAATATAGTGACAGGAATCACAAAGTTGGAGGCAAAGGAGGAAATGGGAATGAGCTGAAAATTGATCTCCGGACACTTAATGTCACTGTGTGGCAAGGCTATCAGTGCAAATCTGAGTGCAAAATCCATTTTTAAAGTCTGTGTGAAATCAAAATAGGGTGGCATGGTGGCTCAGTGGCTAGCACTGTCACCTCACAGCAAGAAAATCACTGGTTCGAGTCCCGGCTGGGTCAGTTGGCATTTCTATGTGGAGTTTTCATGTTGTACCCGTGTTCGTGTTTCCTCTGGGTGCTCCAGTTTCCCCCAGAATCCAAAGCAACCCAAGCTCATTCTGAAAACGTAGCCCGCGGGCGTTTCTGGAGACCACGATTTATGTGGCCGGAGGTATGTATGGCTGCATTAAATTGTTTCAAGCGAACGCTACGGGGCGGTGTGACGCCACTTCTCTTCACGCTCGCCGACTGACAGCTCTCCTCCGTGTGGAGGGCTTTCCCACTGCACATCCGTTCAAGCCTTTCCCACTGAAGCAAACAGATATTGAATCAATAAAGTTAATGATTAATTGACTAATGGCTTGTTAATTAGAACAGAGATCATTTGTGAAAACTGATATCCCTACTTACAACACAATCCTCAGCACAATAAGCATGAAAAGCAGCTTGTTTACATTATAGTGCCTCTATCCCCCTCAGGAGAGGTTTTGGGATGTTTTTGTTCTGCTGTGTGTAAGTGAGAAGCCGTGAGTGTTTGGTTTGGTCAGCGTGATCTGTTGTCACATTGACTCAATCCTGACCTTAACCATTATGAGAGGCACTGCCTGTGTGTGTATCTCAGGTCAGCTGCTGTTTAAACCAGTTAGAGATCTTCCACTAAATTGTAAAGCAAAGAGAGAGCAGGTGGAGTGCAGACCTGCCAAACCAGATGGCCCGAAAAACTACAAGTGGATGGGGAAGTATATACGTTCTTTTGACTAATTTCTATACTACTTAAAACAGAAACACAAGACAGCAAATGATATCCGGACATTTGGGTCCACTTTGTATCTTCCTCTAACAAGCTGTCTATTTAAAATAATGGATTAACCTATGGGCAAATTTCACTCAAAACATTCATTCATTTTCCTTCGGCTTAGTCCCTTATTTATCAGCAGTCACCGCAGCGGAATGAACCGCCAACTTTTCCAGCATATGTTTTATACAGCGTATAACCTTCCAGCCGTAACCCATTACTGGGAAACACCCATATACTCTCACATCCACACTCATACACTATAGACAAGTTAGGTTATTCAATTCACCTGTACCGCATGTCTTTAGACTGTAGGGGAAACCAGAGCACCTGGGAGAAACCCATGCAAACACGGGGAGAACATGCAAACTCCACACAGAAATGCCAACTGGCCTTGTTTGGACTTGAACCAGTGACCTTCATGCTGTGAGGCCGCAGT
>NC_141031.1:38845000-38867500 GCF_052040795.2 Danio rerio
CAAACCTCATCATTCCTGCAGCACGAGGACTTGATGGTTATTTATAAGCGTTAAAAGTGGCGGATCTGTTCGGCCAAATATTTGACTGTGTGTCACCGCATCCCAAACCACTAAAACGATATAACTAAAGAAATCTCCACTGTGCTGAGCACTGTCAGGTGACAAGTGATTACTGAACAGCACATCATCGATGACGCAAGTGTGCCCAGGCCTGAATGTAATGTGAGTGTGGGCCGTCGGGGGAGAGGGGAGGGGGAACAAGCGTGCTACAGCCCGGTTCAAGGCAACAGCACATAGTGTGAGTACGCCCTAAACCAGCTATTAGTGAACCTATAGTTGCATCTGCAATGTTGAGATGGGATTATAATAACCAGTCACCACAGTTCAGAACCTGCGATTTGTTTGGTCATAATAGCATGAAGGATTTTCTTTTAAATGTGTTTTATAAGACCTGTGACTGTGTAAGGTTTCATCCAAATTTAAACCAAGACGTCATAAAATTAAAAGCTTTAACAAAAAATGTAATCACTTATACATTTTTTTTTTCTTCAGCTTAGTCCCTTTATTCATCACAGGTTACCACATAGACGAAATAGACCAACAATCCAGCATATGTTTTACAAAGCAGATGTCCTTCCAGCTGCACCCCAGTACTGGGAAACATCCATACACACTCATTCTCATTGGCCAATTTAGCTTCTTCAATTCACCTATAGCATGTCTTTGAACTATGGGGGAAAACAAGAGCACCCAGAGAAAACTCACGCCAACACAGGGAGAACATGCAATCTCTAAAAAAAAAATGCCAAATGACCCAGCCGGGGCTTATCTTGGCATTTCCATTAATATTTTTTGTTATCCGCATATCCAAAATGTTCATAAGATAAGGTGGATAGAAACATAGCTAAATTCTTCACTCTCCCTTTATCACCAGATCTTCAAGCTGCTGCAGGCTCCTTTCACAGACAGCGGGACGGTCTGATGCAAGACTCGAACCAGGGATCTTCTTGCTGTGAGGCGACAGTGCTAACCATTGAGCCATCGTGTCACCCCAAAACTGTATTGTATTCATTATTTAAACAATGAAGGCTATTCAGTGTTGTTTTACATATTTCATTTATCTTTATTTAAATGTTTTCATATGTACTTGTAATTTGTTTATGGTAACACTTTACAATAAGGTTCATTAGTTAATGCATTTACTAACATAAACTAATCATGAACAAAGCATTTACAGCATTTATTAACCATAATTGAACATTTACAAATTAATTATTAACATCCAAGTCCATGCTTGTTAACATTAGTTAATGCACCATGAGTTAACATGAACTAACAATGAACTACTGTATTTTCATTAACTTACGTTAACTAACATGAACAAATACAGAAGTAAATGTATGGTTTATTGTTTGTTCATGTTGGTAAATGCATTAATTAACATTAACTAATGAACCTTATTGTAAAGTGAGACCTTGTTGATTATATTTTAGGCAGATGCTCCAAAACAAAACAATCCTAAAATCTAAAATTCTTTCCAAATAGTAATTTTGTTAAATGATATCCATATCAAGATTTATTTTGCAGACAGTCTAAATTCCCCAATGTAATTTATTTCCAATATTGTGCTGCCCTAGTCCAGACCAAATGAACCAAGAGCCACCAACTAAACCTGCCAAGTGTGAACACATCAGAAATCCCACAATTCTGACTGGATTTAAACTTCGAAAAAAAAAGTGTGAATGCTAAGCAGAAGCAATTATACTGTTTTCTTTATTGTGGACCAACCCAGACAAGAAAAAATAAAGCAGACCAGCTAATTGTGAACTCATCAAAACATACATGATTCTTACAGGATGCATACTTAAAAAATGACAGTGTGAACACTAATCATATTTTTTTAACATATCCCAACATAGCAAACAAACCAAGAGACCAATATTAAATCAGCTAAGTGTGAACGTGTAATATAAAATTAAATAAATGCAAAAATAAATAAATAAATCTAACAATTAAGGTAGCTTTTTTTGACTAAACCCACATTATATAGCATCTATTAGCTTTCAGATTCACATAAGAGAAGCTTATTTTAGAAATATATCATTTTTGCTGTAGACACTGTGATCTAGATCTGTCTCAGATACATTTGAAGGTCCGTTTTTCTTAAATAATAATTAAATTTGCGCTTCATTCAGCATAGCCCAAAAGCTATCAAGTTCACATGCTCCTCAAAGGACACACATTTATACCATTAAACACATGCACACACACACACGCACCACAGGAAGTCAAACTGGGCACATGCACACACATAAACACACTCAGTCAGACACATGCTTTTGACAGGGCACAAGTGGTCATCAGACACCGGCTGTATTCCTGGCACGGTTGCATAATCGCCTATGTGACTAACAGGCTTACCTTTGTGTGTATGAGCGTGTGTTCATGTGCCCCCTTTGGCTAATTAGTCGCATCTACAGGCCTCCTGTGCTGCAAGAAGGCCATTTAAGGTCACAATTAAAGTTGTGACTTTGAAAATCCTCTTTCAAACTAAAACATGGTGTTTCTCACATGCATTCACAGGACATGCCTATGTAATAATAATAATAATGCCGCAGTTTAGCTGGTCACAGATATGACCATACCTGTCAGCAGATTAGTGCTGTGTGGAAACCCATTGAAAGCATATAAGTGTAATCGATGGATGTGTTCAAAAGCCCATAGGCTGAATATATAAAGAAATACAGCTATTGATTTGAGATACACAAACAAACATCAATCACTCTGATATAATCGGCTCATGCACATGAATCAAGACTACATCTAACTAAAAACAAAATGGCAAAAAAAGTGTGTGCACTAAAAAATGTTGCAGCGTTAATTTTTTAAAGTTGAATCAACCTATTTACAGATTTTAATATTAAATTAATCTGACTTAAATCATGAAGTTAAAATGTGTATGACAAAAATATAAGCTGAAACTGGAATACCTTATTAAAATAATTTAAAATAATGAGAATATACTGTATGCTGTCATGACTTTCTGCTCATATAACTGTTCACTGTGTACATTAAATATCACCAAAATAAATAAATAAAAAAGAAAAATGTAATAGGTAGTTACATTTTTAGGATATTTAAGATTATGACATTAAAGTCTGCAAATATTAGGTGAAAAAAATGCATTTTAATTATTGATTTAGGCCACAATATATGGGGAAATTATAAATTATGATAATAATTATTAATAGGGAAAAAATAAACCTAAAGTATTGCAAACAAATTACAAAAAATTATTATGAGAATAAAAAGATATATTTTGATAATTGGGTTGATTTAGGACTTTAAAAATCATATTATATATCTGCAAATATGTGTAATATCCAAAATAAGTTTGCACCAGCTCATTTTGAAATATTATTAAATAATATTAGTATTTTGATTATAAAATTAATAGGCAAAGCAAATTAAATAATGCAAATCATTGTTGGAAAAAAAAACTAAAACAAGTCAACATGAATCATTTTAAAGACAAAATACAATATTTATTATTATTATTATTATTATTATTATTATTATTATATTTAATAATTCATTTGAATCTCATAATTAGGAATAGAAAAAAAACTTACATTTGAAAGCAATAGAAAAAAAAAAAATCGAACAAACAAATGGAAAATGCCATAAAAATAATAAAAACCATTACTAGGAGAAAAATTGACAATACAAAATAAAAAATTTCAGTCAACATTGATCAATTTAATGGTAGTTTATTCCACTGTGGTGACCCCTGATGAACAAAGGGATTAAGTCAAAGGAAAATTAATGAATAATGAGTTTAATGCAAAATGAATGCAAATAATAATTTTATTGATTTGAATATCATAATTAGGAAGAGAAATCAGTAATAATTTAAAAGAACAAAAGAAAATGCCATAAAAATATTTAAAATCATTACTGGGACAAAATCTGATAATCCTACATTTTAAAACAAATTACATATGTCAACAAGAAGTATTTTAATGGCAAAATAATACAATTAATAATGTTATTTATTTCAATATCATAATTAGAAATGGGGGTGGGGGGTGGAATTGATATATTTTGAATGAACAAAAGAAAATGTCATTAAAATAATGAAAATCACTACTGGGAGAACTTGACAGTCCTTATTTTAAAACAAATTAAATAACTTAACATGAATCATTTTAATGAGAAACGATTGCAATTAATAATTTTATTTATTTAAATATTGTAATTATGAATAAAAAATAAAATGTAAATCAACAATAATTTGAAAAAACAAAAGAAAATAACATGAAAATAATAAAAATCATTACTGGGAGAAAATGTGATTGTCCTAAATTTAAAAAATAAATAAATCAACATTAATAATTTTAATGCAAAATTAATACAAATAATAATTTTACTTATTTTAATATTATAATCAGAACAGGAAAAAAACCTTTAAATGTAAATCAACAATAATTTGAATTAAAAAAATTAAAATGCCATAAAAAAATAATGTAAATCATTACTGTGAGAAAATATGAATCATATTTCCATATTTCATAAAATCAATATGAATCATTTTAATAATGAATAAATATAATAATAATAATAATAATAATAATAATAATAATAATAATAGGAATAATTAGGAATAGAAAAAACTTAACATGTAAATCAAATATAATTTGAAAGAACAAAAGAAGATGCCATGAAAATAAAGTCATAATGAACTGTAATACATACACATACAGTACTGTACTGTATGTCTTATATTGAGATTAAAATAACCTGGCCACATTCTCATGCAAGTCACTGCATAAACCCCAAACCTGAATTTCTCCAACTTAAGCAGTAAGCAAGATTACTTCATAAAAGCCCTTTCCAACTGATTGCTATAAATAAGGGAATCTGGGGGTGGGTGGTTACGCAACATCTGGCTTCTGTTTTAACAACATGTTTCAACAGCATGGAAAGAAAGATATGAACGCTGGCAAAGTGCACGGTCACCCTGGTTTCCGGCCTCCGCACCCACTCGGGACTTTCCTGGCTATTTTAAGAAGGACCAGTCACAATCTGCAGGTATCAAACACAAACACACAGTGCAACACGTGCACAGCTCCACCCTTCAGGACAAAAAGAATGTGACTGAGAGTGAGGAGACATGTGATCACTTTTGTGTGCTTTTCCAAGTTTGCATCCCTCGCTTGTTCAGTCACACATGAATCATTGAGAAAAGAGACCAACCAACAAACAACAAAAAAAGATGTGCCAGACATCACGCATTAAAAAAAAGAAAAGAAAAGAGCAGCATTTCCAGTTTGTGGAAGTTACATTTAAAAGAACTGAAAGACAACTTTAAATAATTGGCTAAAAAAAAAAATACATACAATTAAAAACAGTAGGGCTCCACAATATATTGATTCAGCATTGATATCGCAATGTGATCATTTGCAAAAAGATATGCAATGTTGAGTCTGGATGATAATTTATAATTTGCATATGTTTTTGAGGCCTGTGACTATGTGGATTTTAAAAGCATCCCCGTCTAATAAATTGCACCATTTGTAACTTTAATATTTCCTTTAATATTAAGATTACTTTTATTGAATTATTTGCAGCATGCATATATCTTTTACGCAGTGAATGCCCTTCCAGCTGCAACCTATCACTGGGAAACATCCATACACTCATTTACACACATACACTAAGGACAATTTAGCTTATTCAATTCACCTATAGTGCATGTCTTTGGACTGTAGGGGAAACCGGAGCATTCGGAGGAAACCCACGCAAACAAGGGGAGAACATGCAAACTCCACACAGAAATGCCAGCTGACTCAGCTGAGGCTCGAACCAGTGACCTTCTTGCTGTGAGGCGACAGCGCTAGCCACTGTGCCACCGCACTGCCACTTTACAGTATTTTACATTTGATTATTCAATTCCTGTATAAACTGAATACTGCTACTCCTTATTTAAACAATAAGGAAACCCACGCGAACATGGAGAGAACATGCAAACTCCACATAAAAATGCCAACGGGTCCAGCTGGAACTTTTTACTGTTTTTATATATATATATATATATATATATATATATATATATATATATATATATATATATATATATATATATATATATATATATATATATTTTTTTTTTTTTTTTTTTTTTTTCTGCAGATGCACTCCTGTACAAAATCAGCCCAATCTTTTGAAAAGTATTAATTCTTTACAAATAGAGATATTTAAAGTTGCTGTAGGTGATCTTCCACAATGCTAACAGCTTAGCATAAATCTCTGAATCACAGTCCTTCCCCTGCCGTCTAGAGCCACGCCTCCTTAAACACGAGCACAGCAAAAGAACCCTCTCTCATGTTTTAAAAGCTACTAGTGCTTGTCTGGCGGCGAGCAAACCAAACTGACATGCTATTTCAGAGCAAACATTTAGAGTTGCATGGTAAACAATTTAGGGAGAGACTAGGCGGAATAGCGCTATTTACTTGTGTTTTGTTGTTAAACTAATTAAAATCCACATTATAGATGCTGTAAAAGGTCATTTATGAAACTGAAAATAGTTTTATCAATCTTTCATCAGAAGATTTTAGTGGCTGAACAACACTTCTGTGAAGATATGACCCATTTGTAACAACAACATTTAACATTACGTCAGCTTTGCGTGAAGCTAAAACAAAAGTTTTAAAACAGAACATTATCCGTCTAAGAGAAATCCTTCAGCCGTTGTCGTCCTTTCTCCAGCGTGCAAAGGTAACTCCAATATTAATTCAAGTTTTTAAAAAGTTTTGATTCAGCAGGTTTTTACCGATTGCGCACATGCGCTCTCTCGTGAATGCGCGGCGGTTGGCGAAGCTGTGTACAAACGGCTGTGCAGTTGTTCAAATCTGCATTTGCTGACAGACAGATTGGGCTACTTATCAGAATTATGAGAGATGTCGGCCCGACTCTATTTAATTGAATGAACATTTTTTTAGTTTTATACCCAAAATATAAAAATACATATAAATACATTTGGATCATTTACTTTAATCATTACTTATAGACTGTGAATAGACTTTCAACCAGCACAACAAAAAATGCTTCTGAAGACAATCACCTACTGCAAATTTAAGTCATCTGGAGAAATTGTATTCATACCGCAATATATAATCGCAGAATAACGAGATATCACAAAGTTACGTTTTTCCAATATCGCGCAGCACTCGTTAAAAGCAATATTTTAGCCTTCCTGTGCCATTTTCAGCGTTCAACTAAGAAAGACAATTTTCAGAGAATTCCTTAGAATATTTTGTTTCTAGAGAAAGACTTGTAGTTTGGCAAAAAAAAAAAACATATTCAATTAATTGCCCAAGAAGTGGCAAAAAAAGAGATACTGTTTATGTTTCTTTTTTAACATTGTATGGTTTTTAACATATGGACTGGGCAAGTAAAAAGAGACTGAGCACAGTTAGCAGTTATTACACACAGGGTGAAGCAAGGATCATAACTGTTGTTAATAAACATGAGTGCAGCGGTAACACCTCAAAACTATACTAAAACTCTTCTCAAGCTCCAAAATAAACAAAGCTTAAACTCTTAGAAGGCTTTACTTAAAACACTAAGGATTATAATTATTGTTTATGCATGCCGGGAACTATAGTAAACCAGCCAGTTAGTTAAGCTAAAAAAAATAATCATGTAGTCCCAATACAAAATAATTCATTTAGCTTGTTTTTTTTTTCTCTTTTTTTAAAACAAAATTAAGTGAATTGACCATAAAATAAATAAAGTGTCAGACATTTATAAGGCACTGTTTTATCTAATTTTAGACAAGTAAAGCAACATTGTTTTGAGTGCATGAGATGAAGGTTATACTTTACGTAAAGGAAAAACATACATATGCAAAACTGCATCTTCTTCGGTGACTTCAGCCATATCAGTCTGATAAACTTGTCAGTCTTCTCTTCCTGGTAATTAAGAGTTGTTTACTACCCGATTGAAATATCCTGCATGCCTGAAGTCAGCACTATCTGCTGCTGGCGATCAGCCACAGGTAAAATCTGAAGTCTGATCATATTTCACTTCTCAGGCAGTAGAATAAGGGTAAATCGGAGAAACAGACTTGTATCTACAGTGTGTGTGTGTGTGTGTGTGTGTGTGTGTGTGTGTGTGTGTGTGTGTGTGTGAGAGAGAGAAAGAGTATATGTGTGTGTGTTGTCTGAACTCTTCATAAACAGGAATATCAGACTTCTGTAGAGTTAATGATTAGAAAACTGCCAATCAAACTTTGTCACCTGACAAAATAATTTACAGTTTTCCTATAACAATATGTCAGAGATGCTTGTATTTGACTAAGGCTGTAAGGCAAGGCAAGGCAAGGCAAGTTTATTTATATAGCACATTTCATACACAGTGGCAATTCAAAGTGCTTTACATAAACAGGAATAAAAAAGACAAGTTTAGGAAAATAAAATGCAGACAATAAAAATTATTAAAAACAGATAAAAACAAATTAAAATTAGTTAAAATAGGTTATAAAAGAATGAAAAAGAAAACGAAAAACATAATAGTGCGATCTGTCGGACGCAGCACAGTGCTCATTCAGTAAAGGCACAGCTAAACAGATGTGTTTTCAGTCTTGATTTGAATGTGCCTAATGTTGGAGCACATCTGATCATTTCTGGAAGCTGATTCCAGCAGCAAGGGGCGTAGTGGCTGAAGGCAGATTCACCCTGCTTAGACTGAACTCTTGGAACTTCTAGTTTATATGATCCTAAAGATCTGAGTGATCTGTTAGGTTTGTATTCAGTGAGCATATCTGTAATGTATTGAGGTCCTTGGCCATTTAGTGATTTATAGACCAGTAATAATACTTTAAAATCTATTCTGAATGTAACTGGCAGCCAGTGTAGAGAAATGAGGACAGGTGTGATGTGCTCTGATTTCCTGCTTCTGGTCAGAATTCTGGCTGCAGCATTCTGAATGAGCTGCAAGTGTCTGACTGTCTTTTTGGGAAGGCCAGTGAGGAGTCCATTACAGTAATCCACCCTGCTGCTGATAAAAGCATGAACAAGTTTCTCTAAATCTTCACTAGAAACAAAGAATCTGATTCTTGCTATGTTTTTGAGGTGATAGTATGCTGATTTACTGACTGCTTTGACATGACTGTTGAAACTCAGATCTGACTCAAGAGTCACACCAAGATTCTTGACCTTATTTTTTGTCGTTTGACCTTTAGAGCCTAGGTACGCATTCACCTTGAGAACCTCATCTCTGTTCCCAAACGCAATGACTTCAGTTTTCTCTTTGTTTAACTGAAGAAAGTTTTGGCACATCCAATTTTTAATTTCATCAATACATTGGCAGAGGGTGTCAATGGGGCTGTAGTCATTAGGCAGTAAGGCTAGGTAGATCTGAGTGTCATCAGCATAGCTGTGGTAGGAGATTTGATTCTTTCTCATTATTTGGCTCAGAGGGAGCATGTAAAGGTTGAACAGGAGAGGTGCCAGAATCGAGCCTTGTGGGACTCCACATGTCATGGGTGTCCACCTCGACCTATGATCACCTATACTGACATAGTAACCTCTCCCTTCAAGGTAAGATCTGAACCATTTGAGGACTGTCCCAGACAGCCCAACCCAGTTTTCCAGCCTATCCAGAAGTATGCTGTGATCGACAGTGTCAAATGCAGCACTGAGATCGAGCAATACCAACACTGTTATTTTACCTGAATCTGTGTTTAGACGTATATCATTGATTATCTTTATAAGAGCGCTCTCTGTACTGTGATGTGCTCTGAAACCAGATTGAAAATTATCTAAACACCCCTTGAAGTTTAAGAACTTGTTAACCTGGTTAAAAACAACTTTTTCAATGATTTTGCCAATGAAAGGGAGATTTGAGATTGGCCTGTAATTGCTCAATAGGGTGTTATCCAGGTTGCTCTTCTTCAAGAGGGGTTTAACAACTGCAGTTTTAAGTGAGTTTGGAAAAATCCCTGAGAGAAGTGAATCATTTACCACTTTTAGGAGATCCATTTCTAAACAGGTAAACACCGTTTTGAAGAATGATGTGGGGAGCGTGTCAAGACTGCAGGTTGATGTTTTTATAATTTGCACCATCTCTTCTAAGATTTTACCGTTAATTGCCATGAAATCAGACATAATGTCTGACTTCTCAAGTTGTGGTTGAGTTTGTTTGATATCGACACAACTTGGCTGATTGGATGAGCTGATTGCCTTTCTGATATTATTGATCTTATCAGTAAAGAAATTAGCAAATTCATTACATTTGCTTACAGAGAGTAGCTCACTGGGAATCCGACTGGGGGGGTTTGTGAGCCTCTCTACTGTTGCAAAGAGTGTGCGAGCATTATTTACATTGTTGTTTATAAGGTTTGAAAAGAAAGTCTGTCTAGCAGTTTTTAGTTCCACATTAAAAGCCTGAAGACTGTCTTTATAGATATTATAATGGACTACTAGTTTCGTCTTTCTCCACATACGCTCAGCTTTCCTGCATTGTCTTTTCTTCATTTGGACTGCTCTTGAGTTTCTCCAAGGGACTCTCTCTTTGCCAGTTCTCTTCCTAACTTTAACAGGAGCGATGTCATTTATTACATTTTCAATTTTAGAATTAAACAAATCAAGGAGAGAATCAACAGAGTCTGCAGATATACTTGGTGCCAGCGATATGGCCTTCATAAACTGCTCACTAGTGTTCTCATTTATGCATCTCTTTCTGACAGAGACAGATCTGTCTTTAATAGCTGGAGTGATCAGTATATCAAAGAAAATACAGAAATGATCAGATAGTGCCACATCCTTAACAACAGTCGATGAAATGTGTAAACCCTTAGTTATAAGTAGATCAAGAGTGTGTCCGCGATTGTGTGTGGGTCCTTGAACATGCTGAGTCAGATCAAAAGTGTTAAAAACAGTCATCAGTTCTTTTGCAGCATTGATTTCTGGATTATCAATGTGAATATTAAAATCCCCAGCAATACTAAAATAATCATATTCAGATGTTACTATTGATAAAAGCTCTGTAAAATCATCAATAAAAGCTGGAGAATATTTTGGAGGTCTGTAGATAATGATCAGTAAGATGCGTGGAGACCCTTTTAGTGCTATACTCAGATATTCAAAAGACAAATAGTCACCAAATGACACTTGTTTACATTCATACACATCTTTAAACAGGGCAGCGATGCCTCCACCTCTCCTATTAGCTCTGCAAACACTCAAAAACTCAAAGTTTAAAGGAGCTGCTTCATTCAGAACTGCTGCACTACAACTGTCATCTAGCCAAGTTTCATTTAAAAGCATAAAATCAAGGCAATTTGTGTTGATAAAATCATTGACTAAAAGTGACTTATTATTGAGTGATCTGATGTTTAGAAGTGCTAACTTAACAGTTTTAGTCGTTTTTACTACAGAAGTCTCAGATATACATTTAATAGACACCAGATTTGAATGATTTGCTATACGGTCTGAAAGAGTCTTTGGTTTTCTGTCACGTAATAAGACACATATCTGCGTAGAGAAAGCTACAGACACACTGGGTTCCTGCTTGTTCTGTAAACATCTGATAAAGACACTGTTACCTAAGCAGGCCCCCGAGACACATCAATGGCAGTTTTTAAGTTCACCAGCTAAAGATGAGGTGTTTTTTGGGACCTGGCGCTGTCGCAAAGACCTGAGGCCTTTCCTAGGTGTAGGGCGAGGTGGGCTTAGAGATGGGCGTGTGGCTTGCTGACTTTTGGTTGCTAACTGGGGGCTAGCAGCAATGGAGTGTGAGAGTTTAGTTCCAGCACACACCAGTTCCTCCATCTTTTTTGAAAAATCCAAGAGAGGCGAGCAAGATGACAATGAGAACGTGTCCGGTGACAGAGGCTGTGGGTCTGGGGTTTCTGGCTGCTGAGATATGTTTACCTGGCTGTTTTCCTGGGGATCATCAATGAGTGCTGAGACTTGATGCTGTTCTGATGCATCACAGTCTGCCTGTGTTGAGCTCAGTGTGCAGGGTGCAGACGGCAGTTTGTCCGTTATCGGCGGTTGTTGTGGCTGCGTGGTGTTATCTCTGTCCTTGTAGGATGCGTCAGCCACAAGTCCACTCAGGAGCTGATTTGAAGTCCTGTGGTCATCCGAACATTTGCTAGGTGTGTGTGTGTCATTCAGTTCAGTGGCATACACAGCTGATGGATGATGGAGGGAGAAGAGGATGTTGTCTTTCAGCACTTTTGCACCAAGCTTGTTTGGATGAAGGCCGTCTGATGTAAACAGCTGTCTTTGGTTCCAGAAGAGATTGAAGTTGTCGATGAAATTCAGTCTTTTCATGTTACATGTTTTCTGCAGCCATGCATTTAGACCAAGGAGCCTTGAAAACATATTTGTCCCTTTTGCAGGGAGTGGTCCACTGATGAACGGCTGAATTTTCAATCTTTCAACTGTTTCCAAAAGCTTACAGAAATCTCTCTTGAGCAGTTCTGACTGCTCCTTCCGAATATCATTCTTCCCCACATGGATGATAATCCGTTTTGCAGTCTCATGTTTCCTTAATATGTTCTCAAGTTCTTTATTTATATCAGAAACTGTAGCATGAGGAAAGCAGTATGTCATGGTATCTCTGCTCCTAAAATTTTTGATTATTGAGTCTCCAACAATCAATGTTCTTATCTCTGTTGCGATCGGAGCAGAATGCCGCTGTCTAGTCGGCCTTGAGCCTCTGTTCAGAGCAAAGTTAATTGCTGAGTCATGCGATCTCTGTCTAACTGCATTTGGGGATTCTTCACCCATATTACTCAAAACTTCATATCTGTTCTGAAGCTGTATTTGAGTCCGAGCTGTATTTGGGGTAGAGAACGCTAATGCAGCAGCGTATGACCTTTGTGATCTGACCCCACGAGTACCCTTTGGTTTCGCACCTTGTTTATGCCATAGTTCACGCTGATTTTCAACAGTTTCAATCTGTTTTTCTGTTCTCAAAACTGTACTCACACTAGACCCGGTTGTCTTGAACTCACGTTGCTATTTTACCTTCCGAGCCTGATCACGCTTTAGTCATTGATGATGTTACTGTTCAGTTTAACAGAAGCGCTCTCACTCAGCACAGTGGAGATTGCTTTAGTTATATTGTTTTGTATTATTTAAAGTCATTTTGGATGCAGTGACACACAGACAAATCTTTTGCTGAACAGATCCATAAATGTCGCTCAAATATGTTTATGACAGTCATTGTGCAGCAGTTTTCTATCTTTATTAAAATATGACAGCTTGCGTTTACTGAAAAGTAAGAATGATTAATAAATCCATATAAAACAGTCCCTTAAAAGTGACGTTGCGTCTTCAGTTTCACACTCAGGCACGCTTTGCAATCACACTATAAGTGTAGCATACCATGCTAAAGCCCAACCAAACCGCGCTCTGGCACACCTCTTCCAACAGAGTGAGGGCCAGATTCAAAGCACAGTCAAACAAACTGGGAAATGGGGGTCAAATGCACTTTTTTTCTCCACTAATTCGGTTATACTATTTGTCCAAATATAATTTTTGTAATACTAAAAAGTCAAACTGTCACTCAAACTCTGTCAACCAGACAAAATATTTTTGTTTTCCACCTTTCCAACAATAAATCACAGATATTTACATTGGGTCATTTAAAGAAACTTAAAATACACCTATTTTTTATATTTTACTATTCAATTTTATTAATTTCTTTTTTTTTCCTTTACTAATTCTGTTACACTGTTGAAAAGTCTATCTACACCATTAAAGTCTATATGTTTTTTTTCTAATATGCCTACGAGATACGGTAACACTTTATTTTGATGGTCCACTTGAGTATTAGTAGACTGTCTGCTTAATATCTGTTGATACTGCTCCTGCATCAGACATTTACCTGACTATAAGAAACTTTGCAAGAACATGTCAATTCAATTCAACTCAATACATCTTTATTTGAATAGCACATTTACAATGTAGATTGTGTCAAAGCAGCTTCACATAGTGAATTGAAACAGTGTAGTTTAGTTTTAAGAGTTTAAGCTCAGTTCAGTTCAGTCAACTTGGACTAACCCTAACCTCAATCTAATAGTCTACTTATAATCTAATGAGATTTAGATGGCATGTAGATACAATGTATCTTAAATTCAACAAACAGACCATCAAAATAAAGTGTGACCCTAGATACTAATAAGTCTAAAAGATATTGTTGTGTAAGTTATGCCTAATAAAAATATAACCTTGGGCAGAAAGACATTAGATATTTTAAATACACTCATCTACAAACTCAAAAATGACTTTAGCTTGAAACAAAAATGAAAACAACACAATTATCAATTTTTTTTGACACAACTTAATTGTTTTATGTCCAATCCCCTAAAATTTGTAAAAACAATTAAGTTACCAATCAATTTGTTTTGGGAAAACATGAAGGAATTGCGTGGAACCCAGAATTTGTTAGTGTATTTCTTCACAAGTATGTATCAGTCAATTCAAAGTCAATTCGAAGGTTACCCTTGTATAGACAGTTCAGGTTCAGATGCCACAGTAAAATATTATAATATTATATACATTTTATTATTGTAAAAGAGCAATTACTTTTTTCAGAGTATTTCCTTTAATAATATTTCTGCTGGAGAAATTCTTTTTTGTTTTTTTGTTTTTTTCAGCAAGAATAAAAGCTGTTTTTAATTTTTAAGGTCAATATTATTAGCTCACTTAAGCAATTTTTTTTATTGTCTACAGAACAAAATTTCCTAATTACCCTAACTTGCCTAATTAACCAAGTTAAGCCTTTAAATGTCACTTTAAGCTAAATGCTAGTATCTTAAAAAAAATCTAATCAAATATTTTATGCTGTCATCATGGCAGTTATTAGAAATGCGTTATTGAAACTATTATGTTTATATATATATATATATATATATATATATATATATATATATATATATATATATATATATATATATACACACACACACACACTATATATATATATATATATATATATATATATATATATATATATATATATATATATATATATATGGGGGCTAATAATTCAGGATTAATTATTCAGGATTAATTATTTAGGTTAATAAATAATCAGGTTAATAATTATGACTTTAACTGGTTATTTTAAGTATGACCTCTGAACCGGCACTTTTCATACCTGCCCAGCGTTATACCGTGTTTACTGTTGTGTACCTGGGCACGAGTGAGTCTCCTCCTCTGAGAGTGGTGGGGTCCAGCTCAAATATAGAGGAAATGTCATTGCCATCCGGCACAGACACCAGTGAGTACATGACCTTCTCATTGGGCGTGCGCAGACGAGCTCGCAGAGCCTCATGTTCAGAGTCCAGCTGGAGGAGAGATAAAAACACAACACAAACACACTTCTTCAGCTCACACACTTAAACCTTCACCCCAGCAAACAATCTTTGAGTCCTGACATCTTAACAACTCTTGAGTGTGACCTTAAATAACACACACACACTCACACCTGAGGACATGAAAGAACATGAAGAACGCGAAAACTGTCTCACCGTTTGACGTGTGGTTTCAAGATGAACAGGTTCAGCATTTTTAGACAATAATTAAGCTAAAAAATGTTGATTTTTGGTTAATTAGAAAGAAACTCTGCGCAAACATTCAATAGGGTTTAATATACTTGACATAAGGGCCTGATATGAGAAAACATAATGATTAACTTACAAAGTAGGCGCGCGCTACTGTATCAACAGGTGATTAAAATGAGTGGTGTTCTAGTGACATCTATAGGTGCAGTGACGCACTGCACACACTGCTTTTTCCGCAGCAGCAGCAGCGACACCGCGTGGAGGGTTAAAGAATACAGCCTACAAACTAAAAACATTAAAACGTCGAATAAATTTAATATTATAGATTTATATAAAAATATATATGCTGAATATATGATATATTATTAAACAGACAAGTCTGTAAATGTTTTATGTATGCATTTCTGGTCTCAAACTGAGTATTTTATTGTTACCTGTGTATTTTACTTTCAATGTAAAATTAACAAGTGCTGGGATTGTAAGGATGGTTTTTGGTAATTGAAAGACGAAAATAAATAACAATATGCATGATTATTATTATTATTATTATTATTATTATTATTATTATTATTATTATTATTATTATTATTATTATTTGTATTTATTAATTAATACGATTAATTTTATAATAATAATGACAATCACATCTGAAATATTGTCTTGTTAACAGAAATTATCAACATTTTTTTAAGTTGCATAGGAAGTAGTACCATTATTAAAACTTAATTAAAACATTATAAACATATCAAAAGAAAAAAAAACAAATACTTAAACATAAATTGAAATGAAAATAAATTAAAATATAAAAACCTGTCAGACTATTAATAATTTAATTAATATCACTGTATATACATATTTAAAAAATAATTAATTAAATAATAATTGTAAACCAAATAAAACAAACAGAGCCTAAAAAAATCTAATGAAATTTTTAAACGGCACAAAACTAACATAAATACACTAAGATAAACTGAAATGAAAAATTGAAAATATAAAAAGCTGTCAATCATTAATAAAAAGCACTATATACATATTTAAAAAATTGTTAATTAACTAAAAGAGAACCAAATAAAACCAAAGCCCAAAAGAAATTAAACGAAAATTTAAAATGGCACAAAACACGCATAAATACATTAAGATCAATTGAAATGTAAATAAAACTGAATATATAAAAAGCTGTCAGATCAATATGACATAAATTAAAACCCACTGTATAAACATATGAAAAAACATTTATTAAAAAAATCAAATGAAAGTTTAAAATGGCTTAAAATGCACATAAACACAATGATAAATTGAAATAAAAATAAAAAATTCCAAAAGCTGTCACATCAATAATCCATAAAAGGGGTGGTCCACTACGATATCATATTTTACACTTCAGTTGATATGTAATGTAGCTGTGTGAACATAAGCAGCATCTCTGAACGTCAGATGCTCAAAGTTCAATGCAAAGGGAGACACTGGCTTTTACAGAGTTAGCTTAGCAAAGCCTACAGCGAACAAAGTTTAGGGACTACAAAAAAATACAACCAGGCTACTGAGATCACAAACGCATCCAGTTACACAGATTCACCATGAGCATACACCCTGCGAAGCAAAGGGCCGTGGCCAGAGGTGCTGTAGTGCTGTAATGTAGCAGAGAAAGCTTGTTCTGTTTCTGTATTTGGGCTTCCAAAGGACACGACACAGAGAGAAGTGTTTACAGTTTATTTTTATTATGTTCCAGAGAATTATAAAAATACATATAATTAGCATTTGACAAAGGAGAACTTCCAAAATCTCTTCTAGTTCTGAAGTCGGCTAAAAACTCCTCAAGAAAGGAGCAGCTCCAACCATAACTGAAGTGGCTGTGGATTGTGAGCCACAACCTGTAAGTATTTTTATTCGTTAAATTTGTTATCCATTACATCCATAGTGTCTAGTGGTAAAGGTATGTCGTAGCGAGGACGTAAACAAGGGAAAATGCTGTTTTGCACCGCTGTAAACACCCACTGTCTTCAGTAGCACTGCAGTCTTTCTCTATGCGGCTGCTTTCAGTGTCTCGCTATGCTTTCCCTGCATTCTACATCTCAAATAACGAACTTGCAAAAGATATGAGAACGTTTCATATTGCTTACACATGCTTATAATCCGAATATATGTGAAAGACACTTGTCAGATTTTATTTTAGTGAGCAGTCGTGAGGTTCAGCTGTGTGCTTTGTGTCAATTTCTGTCTGATTCAGGCTCAAGCTAACAGCTACTCTGACTGACAGTATTTACACAACGGCAAAGCGCATGCTAACAGAGGCGTGACGATTCCTGGTGACATGGAACCGATCCACGAATCACAGCACATTATGATTTCTGACTAATCAGAGTCTCTTGAGGGCGGGCCTTTGGAGGAACTAGGAAATATGTCGTTACTAGGAAATATGTCGTTTTCATGATATCGGTAGTAGCTGTATATAATCAAAGTAAGATGAAAAAAAAGTAAAGTAAAGCATGAGCACACATTGCTTTGCATCTTATAAACACAACCAAGCCTTAAAATAAATTCTGGACCACCCCTTTAATTATAACTCACTGTATCTACAGATTTAAATAATAATTATAATAATTTGTTAAATGAGAACCAAAGAAAACCACCAAAGCCTAAAAAGAAAATCAAATGAAATTTTTAAATGGCACAAAATGCACAAACACTTGACAAAAGCACAATGCTGCACAAAACTTCAAGATAAGAGGCATCTTTTGATTTAGGCATCTGAGATGAACATGAAGGTACAGTAGTGAGAGCCGTTTGAGAGATTGACTGTACCTGGAAGTTAAAGGGTGAAAAATCTGCCACCTGAAGCAGGAAACAGAAACACAGCCAACAGTTTATTTGCCTTCACACAAAGCAAAAGCACAAACACAAGAACGACAGCTATTTGACTGCTTACAGATGAACGGGATTCCTGCGATTCTTCCTCATAGTCAGGATTGACCTGTGAATGCAAAAAGACACCAAAAACATCTTTAAATTGTGCAACGAAATCTGAGAAATCAGCAGGAAACTGATAGACTTGTGGGCACAAGCTAATCAAGATAGTCAGGGCCTGATCTTTGAACATGGTTTACCTGCATAGCAAGATTTTTTCATCTTTTTTTTTTTTTGAAGACTTGACATTAACACAGTATTTCCCCTTCTGAAAAGCTTCAAGTGCACTAAATGCAAAATTTTGGTCCTATTGTAAATAACAGGTGTTCATCGCTCTTAAAAATGCTTTTGATTGTAGCAGAAACTATTTTTAAAGACCAGTAATCACTGACAAGTTATTATTCTCCATTAAACAATTGGATACATTTGGTAATTGTGACAAAAAAAAAGAAAAGAAAAAGCACTGATGTAAAAAATAAATAAATAAAATAAAATAAAAAATACTAAATGAAAACATTAAATCACATCAATTTAAAATATATTTTATTTGATCATGTTTTAAATTATTTAATGAACAATAATAACTGTTGCAATTATGTTATATTCCAATTTAAACTATTAAAACATGTATTCAAATAATAAAAACACCTTTATTTTTCTATTATTTAACCAACATATAATCAAGTAAAATAAAGCCATAAAATACATATACTAATAACTAAAATGAAAATAAAACCATTAAATCATATTCAGTTAATATAATTTTATTTAGCTGTTTAAAGTTATTTAATAAACAATAACAACTGTTAAAATTATGTTATTGTTGTGCTAACTAGTATATAGCCAAAAAATGCATATTACAATAATCTAAAATAATAATAAATGACAACGTTAAATCATTTCAAATTAAAAAAACATTTTGTTTATTTATTATGTTTTAATGAACAATAATAACTACTGTGATTGTTATTTTTGTCTTTTAAAAAATTAAATAAGTTTACTTCCTAATATTATTTTAGCAAAATTTTATCAAATAAATTAAAGCCATAAAGAAATAAAAAATAATATAAAAAACTATAAAATAAAAATACTAAATGAAAGCATTAAAATATGTTAAATAAAATATATGTGTTATTTTATTTAACTGCACTTATAATAATAACTGCTGCAATTATGTTATTGTTGTCCTTTAAACAAATTAAAATGTGTTGAACATTTAAACTGAAAACCTTTACTTCTTTACTTTATATTTTTTGACCAACATTTGTTAAAATTGTAAGAATTGAAATATTACAAATATTTTTGATGTCTTTGACAATTCAAAACATGAGCTGAAAACAGCTAATTGACTCCACAACCCAGCAGGGGGGAATGCGGGAAAAAACAGTTCCTGCTGCATTTGCATCTGAGTCTGCTGAAACTCGGCTTTATCCACCCCATCTCACATATGGTCATTTCAATGTTTGAATGTTCTAGATTAACCAAACTGACTTTAACTATCATGTTTGATATCATTTGAAATGTCTCAGTGCGATTGGTACAATGGTCTCATTCTCTCAGAAATAGACATAATCAAAACAATAAATACATAACTTCAGGCATCTTTTGAACCACTATGAAGGGTGTGACTTTTCCACTAAGTGTGAATGCCTTTTGTTATACACACCCCCTTCCTTGAGGGAATTCTTGGATTATTTAAGGTAAGGTTTGAGAAAGGCTCAGGGCGATTCTGCCTAACCAGATCAGCCCATAACATGGAGCCTGCTCCATGTTATGTATATTTTTGAAGTCAGGTATGCATCTTTCATGTTGGATTTATCTTTGATAATTGACTGATTGAATTGACATAATACATTTACCTGACTAATAAATTGTAATGTTTGACCATATTTTGCTCACTCTGTAATTATTAATTCAAGTAGATTACGCCGTATCCTTGTTTCCGCACGTCTTGCGTCAGGTCAGTAGACGGACTAAAATCCAGTTGAGATGGAGTATTGGGCACACTAATTGTGTTTTAGGGATCCGGCTGACTCTTGATATTGATTCATGTGTACTTAGGTGGAAAGGGTGATAACTTCCGTCTAGGTCAACAAGGTGTTGCATGACTAACCTAGATTGGGTACCCGACCTTTGTTTAAAGGTAATATTATTCTAAATTAAGTTCATATGGGAAACCATGGGCTTTGTGAAAACCAAAGTTACTATAGAGTCCAGTAGTCGGGTACATTTATATTAATGCCCTAACCTCTAATTAGAAATGATGATTGTCTTAACTCAAAGGTGTACACCTAAGTGGGACTAACTAAAGTATTTTAGAACGAGCTCGCCGGTAGCAGCCATCTAAAGTATTAGTCAATTACCTCTGTTTAATATTCAAGACTGACCGGAGTGTGACCGTGAGGGACGCCTTTGGCTGAGGCGATTTCTCTGAGCGACATGAGCACCCGAATGAACCAATGTAATAGTTACTAGTGAAGACAAACGGTTCAAACATTTATCTAAATTACATATTGATATAATCTTCTTAATGTTTTATGATTGGAGTCAGATAAAACGAGGATAAATATATTAATATTCTAAACCACCTCATACTAAAATTGGAGTCAGAACATTGTGCACTGGAAAGACCGAACAGGCATTAAACCTTCATCCACCAGTGGACACCGGCATTGGGCCAACTGGGTGGACCTTACAAAATAAAGCCAAAAATACATATAACAACAATAAATCATATTAAACTGATTTTCTTTAAACTTATTTCACCATAATAGCTGTAGCAATGTTGTTATTGTTGCCATTTAAACAGTTTAATACATATATTGAATAAATAAATAAAAATATTGTTTACTTTTATTATTTTACAAATTTTTACCAAAATTTTATCAAATAAAGCCAACAATACATATTACAATATAAAAACTACAAAATAAAAATACTAAATGAAAACATTAAATTATATTAAATAAAAATATACATGTTATTTTATTTAACTGCATTTACAATAATAACTGCTGCAATTATGTTATTGTTGTCCTTTAAACAAATTAAAATGTGTTGAACATTTTAATTGAAAAACTTTACTTCTTTACTTTATATTATTTTACCAACATTTATTAAAACAAAATAAAGCTAAAATAAAATACATATTACAATAATTTAAAAAATATAAAATAAAAAATACTAAATAAATACATCAAATCATATTAGGTAAAAAAAAACATTTGAACTTATTTTAACTGTATTTAAAAATTAAACAATATTTATAAAAAAATACATTTATTTTAGATTATTTTACCAACTGTTTTTATTGCTAAATGAACAATAATAACTTCTGTCATAGTGTCCTTTCTCACATTTTCCTTTCCGTGTTCAAAGAGCAGTGCCTCAGATCAGATTAAAGCTGCACAGTGTAAGATTGGACCAAATTTGGCTTGAAACAAAGGGGGAAAAGCTGAGCTCCAGTGAGGTTAGAGGCTGTAAATGAAGCATGCGCAGTCTTACAGAGTGCAGTTTTTAGGGCAGAGCAGGTCTAGAGGAAGTTAGTGATGTTCCCTACCCAAAGCGAGAGGTTAGTGCTGATCTGGGAACAGCTGAGGGAGGATCCCGAGCTTGTAGAACACACCTCACTCACCTCTGCGGCCAGATAATGTCCTGTGGCCAAATGCTTAAATCTGAACAGACTGTTCCAGTAACCGGCGCCGCCACGACATGGGTCATGCTGGACCACCTAAAACACCAAATCAACACCACAATATATATCAGCTATCTAATAGAGCAGTTACACACACAGGAGGACACTAAATCAGTGTGTAGCCTAGTTAAGCCTTTAAATGTCACTTTAAGCTGTATAAAAGTGTCTTGAACAATATCAAGTAAAATATTATTTACTGTCATCATGGCAAAGATAAAATAAATCAGTTATTAGAAATAAGTTTTATAAGTAAGTTTAATAAGTAACAATCTTCCCTCCATTAAACAGAAATTGGGGAAAAAAATAAACTAGGGCGCTA